>NC_091457.1:169292330-169469830 GCF_027789765.1 Dendropsophus ebraccatus
TATTATAGTATTTTAATGTAAGGAACTTACCTTGTCCGGCTCCAGCGGCGTCTCCTTCCAGCTCGGCTCCGGCTGTCGGCTCGGGAGCGCGCCGCTGCTCCGCCCGCCGGAGCCGAGTGACGTCACGGAGACCCGGCGGCGTCCCTAGCAACCGGGGACGCCGTGGGGTCATGTGACCGTCGGCTGGCCGGCCGGCACGCAGCTGATGTGTTTTGCACTCAGGCTGAGTGACAGGTCGCCCGGCCGCTCAGCCTGCAGTGCAACAGCTGCAGTGAGGCTGGACTCAGGAGGCCGGACCAATCAGCCTTTGGTCCGGGCTCCTGGTCCAGTATAAAGTTTCAGTGTGGCCAGCAGGTTATCGCTGGCTATTAGTTGTCCTGATCCCAGCTCCCCAGTCCCTTGTATTCTGTCCTATCCTTCTCCATTTTGTCTTGCCTGGATTCTGACCTTTTGCCTGTCCCCTGACTCTCCGCTCGGTTCTGATTTTGTACTGCGTTGCTCGTTTGGTTCCTGACTCGGCTAGTTGACTCTCCGCATTTTGTTTGTCTGTCTGTCTGCGTTTTATGTTCTGCACGTATCCAGTATAGGGATTGTCTTCGTGGTTGTCCGCGACCGCCTAGGGTCGACTGAGGCAAGTAGGCAGGTGACAGTGGGTGGGGTCAGATTTAGGGCCCACTGTCTTGTGTCTTATCTTCCCCCAGCCACTCGTGACAGAATAGCCAGCCCTAAAATTTTGTGTGACGTGTGCCAACGATTTGTTATCATGGATCCTATGAAGGCACTACTGGAACAGATGCAGAATCTGAACACGTTGGTTCAGAATCTCGCTGAACGGGTTCAGGAGCAGGAGGCTGCTCCTCGACAGGTTACGATGACCACGCCCTCTCCCCCTGAACCGCCTGTACAACTCCCGGAAAAATTTAAGGGGGATAGAAAGAGTTTTCGAACCTTCAGAGAAGGGTGTCGGTTGTTTTTTCGACTGCGTCCCCGTTCGTCAGGAGATGAGGCCCAAAGAGTGGGAATAATCATGTCCCTCCTGCAGGGTCCCCCACAAGAGTGGGCATTCTCTCTCCCTCCTAACGCCATAGAACTAACTTCTGTGGACTTTTTCTTTTCGGCATTGGGACTATTGTACGATGACCCTGACAGGACTGCAGTGGCCGAGCGACAATTGACGTCCCTAAAACAGGGGAAAAGACCAGTGGAAGATTATTGCGCAGAGTTCCGCCAGTGGTGTATCCCATCTGGTTGGAACGACTCCGCTCTGCGCTACCAGTTCCGGGTGGGTCTCTCTGACCAGTTGAAGGACCTGTTAATAGCTTATCCTCCCCCTGAAACGTTAGAAGAGACAATGACGTTAGCCATTAGGGTAGACCGCCGGATGCGTGACAGACGAAGGGAGAAGTGCACCTCTGAACCCTGTAGTACCTCTTTCTCTCCTGTGTCTTTTCCTAAAAACCCCTCCTCCCTGCTGCCACCACCGGAGGAACCTATGCAAATTGGCGCCACCGATGCAAGAACTAGACGAGCCCATCGGATGCAGCATAATCTTTGCTTATACTGCGGCAAAGCTGGACACCGGGTTCGGGAATGTACCTCCAGGCCTGGAACATCGTCGGAAAACTCCAGCGCCTGAGTGACTATCGAGGGGGTCACTCAGGCGCACAGGTACCACTCGATAAGAATAAATTGATGGTTCCCATCTCGCTATGCTTGGGCGAGAGATGTATCTCGGGGTTTGCCCATGTTGACTCAGGGGCATCCGCTAATTTTGTTAATTCCGGGTTTTGGTCCGGTCTGGGGGTATGCCCGCTTCAGCTTAAATGCCCGCTGAGTATCACGGGGGCGGATTTTACCCCATTGGCCCAAGGAAGGGTAAAATATATTACTCCTCCTCTCGAAGTGAAAGTGGGGTCGATCCATTCTGAGTGTCTAGATTTTTTGGTTATGGACAATTTGTCCTCTGATGTTATTTTAGGTTTACCGTGGTTGACCCAGCATAACCCTGTGTTTGATTGGGTAAACAGAGAACTTGTCCAATGGGGACCAGGTTGTGCCGCCCATTGTATTTCTTTGAATTTAACCGAATGTTCTTCGTTAGAAGGAGAGCTCCCTGAATTTCTATCTGATTTTCTTGATGTCTTTGATGAAAAATCGGTGGACGAGCTACCTCCTCATCGTCCATACGATTGTGCTATTGATCTAGTTCCTGAATCCAAGTACCCGAAAGGACGCATTTTCAACTTGTCTAAACCAGAGAGAGAGGCTATGCGTGATTATGTTAAAGAGAGTTTACATAAGGGTCACATCCGTCCTTCCTGTTCTCCCCTTGGTGCTGGGTTTTTCTTTGTGGGCAAAAAGGATGGTGGCTTACGCCCTTGCATTGACTATCGGGAATTAAATAAAATCACGATTAAAAATCAACATCCTCTCCCTCTGATTCCTAATTTGTTTGATCAGATTGTAGGGGCCCGGTGGTTCTCCAAAATTGACCTCCGGGGGGCCTATAATTTGATTCGTATAAAGGAGGGCGATGAATGGAAAACTGCCTTCAATACCCCCGAAGGACACTTCGAATACCTTGTCATGCCCTTCGGGTTGTGTAATGCACCTGCAGTTTTTCAACGTTTTGTTAACGATGTGTTTCGCGACTACCTGGGACGTTTTTTAGTGGTATACCTGGATGATATCCTGATTTTCTCTCCAGATTGGTCTTCGCATGTTGGTCATGTTCGTAAGGTTATGGAACTCCTAAGACTTAACCATTTATTTGCTAAATTGTCAAAGTGCCAGTTTGGTGTTCAGGAGGTCTCTTTTTTGGGATATAAAATCACCCCTAGTTCTTTTGGGATGGATCCCCTTAAGGTGACGGCCATTACCAAGTGGGAGCGCCCAAAAAATCTTAAAGCTTTACAGAGATTTTTGGGATTTGCTAACTATTACAGAAAATTTATTAAGGGGTTTTCAGTGATTGCTAAGCCCTTAACAGATCTTACCAGAAAGGGAGCTGATGTGGATAACTGGACTCCTGAAGCCATTCTGGCATTTGACAAACTTAAAAGATGTTTTTCTGTAGCTCCGGTGTTGATTCAACCTGACTTTGAGCAACCTTTTATTGTCGAGGTGGATGCCTCAGAGGTAGGGGTGGGGGCTGTTCTTTCACAGGGTCCTGAAACTCTCACCAATCTCCGACCCATTGCCTATTTCTCTAGAAAGTTCTCCAAAGCAGAATGCAACTATGATATAGGCAATAGGGAACTCCTTGCCATTAAGTGGGCGTTCGATGAATGGAGGCACTTTCTAGAGGGGGCTAAACACAAAGTTAAGGTTTTAACCGACCACAAAAACCTTGTTTATTTAGATAAAGCTAAGCGTCTTACTCCACGACAGGCCAGATGGGCACTCTTTTTCACACGGTTTAACTTTGAAATCACCTTCAGACCGGGTTCCAAAAATGTAAGGGCAGATGCTTTATCTCGTAGTTTCGACGTCAATGAAGTCCCCATAAAGGAGTCTGAAACCATCTTATCTCCGGGGGTGGTGGTGGCTATACTGCAGCCCGATCTGGCTGCCCAAGTCGTCCAGTCTCAATCTATGGCGCCTAGAAATACCCCGGAGAACAAACTGTTTGTTCCCCCAAATCTTCGTTTGAGGGTCCTGGAAGAAACACATTGTTCAGTTTTGGCAGGTCATCCAGGTATTGCTGGTACTAAGTATTTATTATCTCGTCATTATTGGTGGCCATCTTGGGTCAGAGATACTAAGCTGTTTGTGGAGGCTTGTGAGATTTGCGCCAGGTCCAAGGTTCCTCGCAGATTACCCGAGGGACTTCTCCAACCCCTACCGGTACCTGCTAGACCGTGGACCCACATCTCAATGGACTTCATAACTGATTTACCACCCTCTAAGGGTAAAACTGTGATTTGGGTGGTGGTTGATAGGTTCTCTAAGATGTGCCATTTAATTCCTCTCAGCAAGCTTCCTAATGCTCGTACCTTGGCTTCTCTTTTTATTAATCATATCTTACGTTTACATGGTGTACCAGAGAATATTGTTTCTGACAGGGGAGTACAATTTGTGTCTAAATTCTGGAGGGAGTTTTGTGGTCGCCTGGGCATATCCTTGTCCTTTTCTTCAGCTTTCCATCCGCAGTCCAATGGTCAGACGGAAAGGGTTAACCAGTCACTGGAACAGTTCTTGAGATGTTTTGTTGCAGGGTCACAGGAGAAATGGAGAGAATACCTGTCTTTGGCAGAGTTTGCCCTGAATAATCGTGAAAGTCAGTCTCTCAAAATGTCACCATTTTTTTGTAATTTTGGGTTTAATCCTCGTTGTTCTTCTGTACATGCGGCCGAGTCCATTAATCCATCCGCCGAAAAAATCTACAGAAAACTGTGCACAGTTTGGGCCCAGGCTCTTCAGAACCTGGTTAAAGCCCAAGAAAATTGTAAAAAACAATCAGACAAAAGACGTATATCTGGCCCTGAGTACAGGGTAGGTGACAAGGTATGGCTCTCTACTAAAAACTTGAGATTGAAAACACCATCTGGTAAACTTTCTCCTAAATATATTGGTCCTTATGCCATAGTAAAGGTTGTCAACTCAGTTTCGTTTAAGTTACTGTTGCCTAAGAGTCTAAAAATTCACGATGTCTTCCATAAGTCTCTGTTAAAAAAATATATTAATCCCGTGTTACCGTCTGCTCCTCCTGCTCCTTTGATTATTCAGGGTGAACTTGAATATGAGGTAGAGAGGATTCTGGATTCTCGCCGAGTTCAGAGTTCTTTACAGTATCTGGTTCATTGGAGAGGATTTGGCCCAGAGGAGCGCACTTGGGTAGCAAGTAGGGATATGCATGCACCTCGTCTCATTCGGCAATATCATTTGCACAACCCGTCTAAACCAGGTCCTGTTACTAAGGGTCCTGAGGCCCCTCATAAGGGAGGGGGTAATGTAAGGAACTTACCTTGTCCGGCTCCAGCGGCGTCTCCTTCCAGCTCGGCTCCGGCTGTCGGCTCGGGAGCGCGCCGCTGCTCCGCCCGCCGGAGCCGAGTGACGTCACGGAGACCCGGCGGCGTCCCTAGCAACCGGGGACGCCGTGGGGTCACGTGACCGTCGGCTGGCCGGCCGGCACGCAGCTGATGTGTTTTGCACTCAGGCTGAGTGACAGGTCGCCCGGCCGCTCAGCCTGCAGTGCAACAGCTGCAGTGAGGCTGGACTCAGGAGGCCGGACCAATCAGCCTTTGGTCCGGGCTCCTGGTCCAGTATAAAGTTTCAGTGTGGCCAGCAGGTTATCGCTGGCTATTAGTTGTCCTGATCCCAGCTCCCCAGTCCCTTGTATTCTGTCCTATCCTTCTCCATTTTGTCTTGCCTGGATTCTGACCTTTTGCCTGTCCCCTGACTCTCCGCTCGGTTCTGATTTTGTACTGCGTTGCTCGTTTGGTTCCTGACTCGGCTAGTTGACTCTCCGCATTTTGTTTGTCTGTCTGTCTGCGTTTTATGTTCTGCACGTATCCAGTATAGGGATTGTCTTCGTGGTTGTCCGCGACCGCCTAGGGTCGACTGAGGCAAGTAGGCAGGTGACAGTGGGTGGGGTCAGATTTAGGGCCCACTGTCTTGTGTCTTATCTTCCCCCAGCCACTCGTGACATTTAATCTAAAAAAAAACTTGTAATATGCAAAAAAAAAAAAAAAACAACTAAATTCACCTGAAAAAAACAGAACTGAAATAGGATGTGTCCCCGTGCTTCTCCCTGTTATCCGGCAGAAGAAACGTTACAAATCTTATTTGATCCATAATGTAGAAGCTTCTGGTCCCCAGGAGTTCTGGCAGACAGAAGCGGCTCCTGGAAGCGAGCGGAGGAAGAAGTGGCGGCTACGAGCACGTCCCGGCTTCTGGGAATAGAACGGTCTCTCAGTGAAGCAGAATAATGTGATAGTGACACTGTGTGCTTGGGAACTGCAAGATGCAATTTTACACTGCTTTAAGTACATGTATCTTTTTGAGTTGACATGCAAAATGGTTTTGCTACTTGAAAACGCTTTCCCTCCCCTTCTCATTATTCAGGGATGTGCGGCTGTCACTCTTCACTGCCGTCCATAAAGGGAGCTGTTATCGTCCTCGGAGCCGGAGACACGGCCTTCGACTGTGCCACCTCGGCTCTACGCTGTGGGGCCCGCAGAGTGTTTGTGGTGTTCCGGAAGGGATTCACCAATATCCGAGCCGTCCCTGAAGAGGTAAAGGTCGTCCTAAGGTTAAAGTCTTCCAACAGCCCCTCCCGGATTTATTCCACACATATATGTTAAGAATTAATTGGTTATGATGATGTTTTGTTATACCCGAGAGCTGGGGGGACATGGGGACTAATCCCTAGGGGGACACAGGGACTAATCCCTGGGGGGGCATGGGGACTAATCCCTGGGGGGACATGGGGACTAATCCCTGGGGGGGCATGGGGACTAATCCCTGGGGGGACATGGGGACTAATCCCTAGGGGGACACAGGGACTAATCCCTGGGGGGGCATGGGGACTAATCCCTGGGGGGACATGGGGACTAATCCCTGGGGGGGCATGGGGACTAATCCCTGGGGGGACATGGGGACTAATCCCTGGGGGGACATGGGGACTAATCCCTGGGGGGACATGGGGACTAATCCCTAGGGGAACATGGGGACTAATCCCTGGGGGGGCATGGGGACTAATCCCTGGGGGGACATGGGGACTAATCCCTGGGGGGACATGGGGACTAATCCCTGGGGGGACATGGGAACAAATCCCTGGGGGGACATGGGGACTAATCCCTGGGGGGACATGGGGACTAATCCCTAGGGGGACACGGGGATTTATCCCTAGGGGGACATGGGGACTAATCCCTGGGGGGACATGGGGAATAATCCCTGGGGGGGACATGGGGAATAATCCCTGGGGGGACACGGGGACTAATCCCTGGGGGGACATGGGGACTAATCCCTGGGGGGACACGGGGACTAATCCCTAGGGGGACACGGGGACTTATCCCTAGGGGGACATGGGGACTAATCCCTGGGGGGACATGGGGACTGATCCCAGGGGGGACATGGGGACTGATCCCAGGGGGGACATGGGGACTAATCCCTGGGGGGACATGGGGACTAATCCTTGGGAGGTTCCAGGGCCGGCATGCTGCTACTGTATCAAAGAAGAGCCTGGTCACATATAAGGGACAGAGACCCGTCTGTCATTGTACCAGGTGCTGTTTTATGTTTCCAGAAACTTTGTATCTAGTAGAACTGTTTTCCCTAATAAAGTATTTATAGTCAACTGGTGGCCTCTACTGACTGGTGGCCTCCCCTGACCTATAGCCTCTACTGACTGGTGGCCTTCCCTTACCTGTAGCCTTTACTGACTGGTGGCCTCCCCTGACCTGTAGCTTCTACTGACTGGTGGCCTCCCCTGACCTCTAGCCTCTACTGACTGGTGGCCTCCCTTGACCTCTAGCCTTTACTGACTGGTGGCCTCCCCTGACCTGTAGCCTCTGACCTGTAGGCTTAAGCTGTATCTCATATCATACACTAAGAAACTGAATGAAGCTGACATAGGATACACAGAGACTCTATAGTGTGAGGGGACAGAGGATCTATGTCACTGATCTATCACAAGGAGACCGGATGAAGCTGCATCACATAGGAATACACTGAGACTCTATAGTGTGAGTTATGAGAGAGGATCTATGTCACTGATCAATCACAAGGAGACCGGATGAAGCTGCATCACATAGGAATACACTGAGACTCTATAGTGTGAGTTATGAGAGAGGATCTATGTCACTGATCAATCACAAGGAGGCAGGATGAAGCTGCATCACATAGGAATACACTGAGACTCTATAGTGTGAGTTATGAGAGAGGATCTATGTCACTGATCAATCACAAGGAGACCGGATGAAGCTGCATCACATAGGAATACACTGAGACTCTATAGTGTGAGTTATGAGAGAGGATCTATGTCACTGATCTATCACAAGGAGGCAGGATGAAGCTGCATCTCATAGACCTTTTGCCCCATAACTGACACAGTAGAGTTTCAGTGTATCCTATGTGATGCAACTATAATTAACGCCAACGAGCTACCCTCAGGTGTTGACAGTTTCCCAACCATGTCCAGCGCCAGAAGTGAGACTGTGAATATGCCATAAATGCCCCGATCAGATAGGGAGGGTTCTTTAAGGGAAAGTCCACACATAGAGGAAATGTTGTGTGTGAATTGCAGCTGACAGATTCACTTTACCCTTTGATAGGCGTGATGACTGGCAGAGGATTGACAGTAAGGATTTACACCTGTCATTTCTGGTTAATAAGCTGTGGAAGTGATTACAGACTTCTGTGCAGAATTGCCGTATAGTCTCTGAAACTGCCGAGTCTTTAACATATGACTTATTTCTTATCACAGACTCTAACATGTGTATCACACGGCCGGTTATCTGTTATCCTGATTCTTATTTCCCCTGTGAAATAGTTTCCTATTGCAGCCTAAGTTTCCCAGGATGCCTCTGTCTGCAGTTTATGCTATATGTTTATGTGCTCCCCCCCCCCAAGTGGTTGGGACCTTGTTAGTAGAGTCCTGCACCAGGTCCACATAGCAATAGGCCCCGACACCAGCACACCATATTAGCTTCTCTTATGTCTCTCTAAAATGTCTTTCAGCAATTGTCAACTATGAAATGTAGGAGTAATCTTGTATCAGTGTGAGGCTGGTTGTGGGGTGATGGCAGCCTCTTCACTGCCGGCCCCTCTACTGCCAGCCCCTCCACTGCACGCCCCTTCACTGCACGCCCCTCCACTGCCGGCCCCTCCACTGCACGCCCCTCCACTGCACGCCCCTTCACTGCACGCCCCTCCTCTGCACGCCCCTCCACTGCACGCCCCTCCTCTGCACGCCCCTCCACTGCATGCCCCTCTACTGCACGCCCTTCCACTGCATGCCCCTCCACTGCCGGCCCCTCCTCTGCACGCCCCTCTGCTGCACGCCCCTCCACTGCCGACCTCTCCACTGCCGGCCCCTCCACTGCTGACCTCTCCACTGCCGGCCCCTCCACTGCCGGCCCCTCCACTGCATGCCCCTCTACTGCACGCCCTTCCACTGCATGCCCCTCCACTGCCACCCCCCCTCCTCTGCACGCCCCTCCGGTGCACGCCCCTCTACTGCACGCCCTTCCACTGCACGCCCCTCCGCTGCACGCCCCTCCACTGCTAGCCTCTCCACTGCACGCCCCTCCACTGCCGACCTCTGCACTGCACGCCCCTCCACTGCACGCCCCTCCACTGCCGGCCTCTCCACTGCACGCCCCTCCACTGCACGCCCCTCCACTGCAGGCCTCTCCACTGCACGCCCCTCCACTGCCGACCTCTCCACTGCATGCCCCTCCACTGCACGCCTCTCCACTGCACGCCTTTTCACTGCACGCCCCTCCACTGCCGACCTCTCCACTGCCGGCCCCTCCACTGCACGCCCCTCCACTGCAGGCCTCTCCACTGCACGCCCCTCCACTGCCGACCTCTCCACTGCCGGCCCCTCCACTGCACACCCCTCCACTGCCGACCTCTCCACTGCCGACCTCTCCACTGCCGACCTCTCCACTGCCAACCTCTCCACTGCCAGCCTCTCCACTGCCGGCCTCTCCACTGCACGCCTCTCCACTGCACGCCCCTCCACTGCCGACCTCTCCACTGCACGCCCCTCCACTGCCGGCCTCTCCACTGCACGCCCCTCCACTGCCGACCTCTCCACTGCCGACCTCTCCACTGCCAACCTCTCCACTGCCGGCCTCTCCACTGCCGACCTCTCCACTGCCGGCCTCTCCACTGCACGCCTCTCCACTGCACGCCCCTCCACTGCCGACCTCTCCACTGCACGCCCCTCCACTGCCGGCCTCTCTACTGCACGCCCCTCCACTGCCGACCTCTGCACTGCCGGCCCCTCCACTGCACGCCCCTCCACTGCCGACCTCTCCACTGCTGGCCCCTCCACTGCCGACCTCTCCACTGCACGCCCCTCCACTGCTAGCCTCTCCACTGCACGCCCCTCCACTGCCGGCCTCTCCACTGCACGCCCCTCCACTGCCGGCCCCTCCTCTGCACGCCCCTCCACTGCCGGCCCCTCCTCTGCACGCCCCTCCACTGCATGCCCCTCTACTGCACGCCCTTCCACTGCATGCCCCTCCACTGCCGGCCCCTCCTCTGCACGCCCCTCCACTGCAGGCCTCTCCACTGCATGCCCCTCCAATGCAGGCCGCTCCACTGCACGCCTTTTCACTGCACGCCCCTCCACTGCCGACCTCTCCACTGCCGGCCCCTCCACTGCACACCCCTCCACTGCCGACCTCTCCACTGCCGACCTCTCCACTGCCAACCTCTCCACTGCACGCCCCTCCACTGCACACCCCTCCACTGCACGCTCCTCCACTGCCAACCTCTCCACTGCCAACCTCTCCACTGCCAGCCTCTCCACTGCCGACCTCTCCACTGCACGCCTCTCCACTGCACGCCCCTCCACTGCCGACCTCTCCACTGCACGCCCCTCCACTGCCGGCCTCTCCACTGCACACCCCTCCACTGCCGGCCTCTCCACTGCCGGCCTCTCCACTGCCGGCCTCTCCACTGCCGACCTCTCCACTGGCGACCTCTCCACTGCCAACCTCTCCACTGCACGCCCCTCCACTCCCGACCTCTCAGTTATAATGATGTTTTTGGTCTCACAGGTGGAATTGGCCAAAGAGGAGAAGTGCGAGTTTCTTCCGTTCTTATCACCCCGAAAAGTGATTGTCAAGGGCGGAAAAATAAGCGGGATGGAATTTGTTCGAACAGAACAAGATGAGGATGGAAAATGGATGGAGGACGAGGATCAGGTGGTTCAGCTAAAAGCCGATGTGATCATCAGTGCGTTCGGATCTGTGCTGAGCGACCCCGCAGGTACCGCACCCTTATCTGTCACATCTCTGCATTTTATCTGGATTATTTCTATTTTCATGTACTGAAAACTATTCAGATCAATTGTTTTACTTCCATTTTTTTTAATACGTATGCTTATATGCGGATGGAGTTTTCCAGTACGCTGCTACGCTCAGTCGGTTGAGTAGAAAACCCGATTTCATTTTTACTTAATGAGGATTTTTTTTTATTTGCATTTTTTTGTAGTCACAAAAAACAGCAAAAAAGTGGATAATTCTTTAAATTAAATAAAACAAAAATATGTAACAAAATGGAACCAAAATAGAAACAGAATACAGTATAATCAGTCACTGACCATGTTGTTGCTGTGGTGGTGTTGGTGGGGGCCTAATGAGAAACCTTCTCCATACATTCCCCTGGACGGTTGTGTCCTCGCGTTGGCCGGTGGCTTAGAAACAGAAGACTGTGAGCAGGAAAAGCCCCCCCCCCCCCCCCCCCCTTCATCTAGCCTGCCCTTATATTATTTCCTTTAATATTATCTTAGGACAGATAGATGTATGTAGATTGCAGGCAGGTTACATTCATTTATTGTAGATTTATCTACCACATCTGCTGGAAGTTTCCTCCAAGCATCTACTACTCTATCACTACAGTTCTTTACTGTTTCCCCCCACTATCCTGTGACTGTCCCTTTTTTCTGAACCGTATTGTGAAATTACTAGACCAGTGAGCTGCGGGTGCGGAGCCGCCACCAATCATTCCTCATTTCTATTATTATTATTATTATTACGACTTTTCATCCTGAATTTCCAAAGAACCAAATGATGAGGCTTTTGTTCAGTGATCACAGCAAAGACTACGATGGGCCCGGAGATCAGGCGATGGCGAGCGTTAGTCTGACTGCTTTTAATCTACAAGTTCTGAAGGCAATTTTGGCTAATGAAGAGTCATTTCCATCATCCGTCCTTTCACTTTGTGTCATTGGAAGAAGTCATGCCAAAATGGGATGTAAAACTCAGCGATTGTTTCCCCGCCAATAATGTGACCGTGCTGAGAGGAAAGAACTTTTCTTTATTATACGAAACTTTACTCACATGCAGCGTCTCGTATAAGAGACATCATGTATCCATGTGGAAGCATGGAGGAAGAAGATAGCTGCTCCGTCTAGTCCGCCCGCATGTTATTGGAATTATCCGTGTGGAAGCATGGAGGAAGAAGATGGCTGCTCCGTCTAGTCCACCTGCATGTTATCGGAATTATCTGTGTAGAAGCATGGGAGAGGAAGATGGCTGCTCCGTCTAGTTCGCCCGCATGTTATCAGGATTATCCATGTAGAAGCATGGAAGAAGATGATGATGATGGCTGCTCCGTCTAGTCCACCCGCATGTTATTGGAATTATCTGTGAAGACGCTTAGAAGAAGAAGATAGCTGCTCCGTCTAGTCCACCTGCATTTTATTGGAATTATCTGTGTAGAAGCTTGGAAGAAGAAGAAGATGGCTGCTCCGTCTAGTCCACTTGCATGTTATTGGAATTATCTGGTTAGAAGCATGGAAGAAGACGATGGCTGCTCCGTCTAGTCCACTTGCATGTTATTGGAATTATCTGTGTAGAAGCATGGAAGAAGAAGATGGCTGCTCCGTCTAGTCCGCCCGCATGTCATTGGAATTATCTGTGTAGAAGCATGGAAGAAGAAGAAGATGTCTGCTCTGTCTAGTCCACCTGCATGTTATTGGAATTATCTGTGTGGAAGCATGGAAGAAGAAGATGGCTGATCCGTCTAGTCCGCCTGCATGTTATTGGAATTATCTGTGTAGAAGCATGGAGGAAGAAGATAGCTGCTCCGTCCAGTCCACCTGCATGTTATTAGAATTATCTGCGTAGAAGCATGGAAGAAGAAGAAGATGGCTGCTCCGTCTAGTCCACCTGCATGTTATTGGAATTATCTGTGTAGAAGCATGGAAGAAGAAGATAGCTGCTCCGTCTAGTCCACCTGCATGTTATTGGAATTATCTGTGAAGACGCTTAGAAGAAGAAGATGGCTTCTCCGTATAGTCCACCTGCATGTTATTAGAATTATCTGCGTAGAAGCATGGAGGAAGAAGATGGCTGCTCCGTCTAGTCCGCCCGCATGTTATTGGAATTATCTGTGAAGACGCTTAGAAGAAGAAGATGGCTTCTCCGTCTAGTCCACCTGCATGTTATTGGTATTATCTGTGTAGAAGCATGGGAGAAGAAGATGGCTGCTCCGTCTAGTCCGCCCGCATGTTATTGGAATTATCTGTGAAGACGCTTGGAAGAAGAAGATGGCTGCTCTGTCTAGTCCGCCCGCATGTTATCTGGATTATCCATGTAGAAGCATGGAAGAAGATGATGATGATGGCTGCTCCGTCTAGTCCGCCCGCATGTTATTGGAATTATCTGTGAAGACGCTTGGAAGAAGAAGATGGCTGCTCCGTCTAGTCCGCCCGCATGTTATCAGGATTATCCATGTAGAAGCATGGAAGAAGAAGAAGATGGCTGCTCCGTCTAGTTCGCCCGCATGTTATTGGAATTATCTGTGAAGACGCTTGGAAGAAGATGGCTGCTCCGTCTAGTCCGCCCGCATGTTATCAGGATTATCCATGTAGAAGCATGGAAGAAGATGATGATGATGATGATGATGGCTGCTCCGTCTTGTCCGCCTGTATATTATCGGGATAATCCGTGTCTTACAGTAGATTTAGGTTTATTCCAGGCAGGTGTAGGTGAGTGTTGGGAGTGTCACCTGTGGAGAGAGAACCACGTAGCATGTTGCCAGGTCCCCAGCATCTGAGAAGAACGTCCATCAGCCCAGTTGGTAAAGTTTATTATGTGGAACATCCAGTATTATTACAGCAATACGATGGACAGAGACAGACCGGTCTTCTTTAACCCCTTAAGGACCAGCTGTACATCTTTTTATCGGCTTTAGGCTAGGCTGCCGCTGCTTTACGATTCCTGTGCTGAATGCCAGGACTGGAGAAATAATCTCTACAGTTAAACTCTATGCATGCCGCAGTGACATGGAAGAGATTTATGGGACCCTGTCAGCCCAGTGACATGACCGCCAGGTTTCTATGGCAGCCAGGTAAGTGGCGGAATCCAGCTGTGCCGAGGGTAGAATACACTGCACTGCGTTATATCTGTGATCAGGGGTCAGAGGGGAAAGGTTCCTTATGGGACTAGTTAAAACGTAAGGAAAAGGAAGCAAAAAAATTTTAAGAAATCATAAAAAAGTTGCCCCCCCTTCCCAAAAAGTTACACCTGTCTAAATACCCCTCACATCATGACTGCTTCTAGAAAACATAAAATGATTATAAAAACTGAGACTCATTTGGTATCGCCGCGTCCGTAACTGTATAAGGATCCTCATTGATCTGGAAGGTTGTAAAGAAAAAAAAAGATCCACCAGAGAAGATTGTGATCAAAAAGTCTCCTGAACCTGAAGATGAAGCCAAAGCTGAACCACAAGATGGTGGACAGATAAGTGTAAAATCTAAGTATCCCGGCTTTGTATCGTATGGCTTACAGTGCGTCAGGGAGAGCTCACAGAGCGACTATAGGAGCCGCCGGCCGCGCGGTGAGGCTGACCGTGTGATGTGAGGCTTACCGTGATATGTGAGGCTGACCGTGTGATGTGAGGCTGACCGTGTGATGTGAGGCTGACCGTGTGATGTGAGGCTGACCGTGATATGTGAGGCTGACCGTGATATGTGAGGCTGACCATGTGATGTGATATGTGAGGCTGACCGTGATATGTGAGGCTGACCGTGTGATGTGAGGCTGACAGTGATGTGAGGCTGACCGTGATATGTGAGGCTGACCGTGTGATGTGAGGCTGACCGTGTGATGTGAGGCTGACCATGTGATGTGAGGCTGACCGTGTGATGTGAGGCTGACCGTGTGATGTGAGGCTGACCGTGATATTTGAGGCTGACCGTGTGATGTGAGGCTGACCGTGTGATGTGAGGCTGACCGTGTGATGTGAGGCTGACCGTGTGATGTGAGGCTGACCGTGTGATGTGAGGCTGACCATGTGACGCGAAGGCTGACCTTGTGACATGAAGGTTGACGGTGTGACACGATGGCTGACCATATGACGCGATGGCTGACCACTTGACGTGGAGGCTGACCGTGTGACGCAATGGCAGAGCCGTTATAGGAGCCGCCAGCCACACACAATTCCTTTTATTCATAAGAGAATACATTCTATCTGAACCTCCATGACGCGGAGGCTGACCGTGTGATGTGAGGCTGACCGTGTGACATGAAGGCTGACCGTGTGATGTGAGGCTGACCGTGTGACATGAAGGCTGACCGTGTGACGCGATGGCTGACCACATGACGTGGAGGCTGACCGTGTGACGCGATGGCTGACCGTGTGATGCGATAGCTGACCACATGACGTGGAGGCTGACCGTGTGATGTGAGGCTGGCTATGTGACATGAAGGCTGACTGCGTGATGCGATGGCTGACCACATGACATGGGGGCTGATTGTGTGACGCGATGGCTGACCATGTGACGTGATGGCTGACCATGTGACGCCACTGCTGTTTAGGCTTGGCCCTGTGCTGGTGAATAGCCATTGCTGAACCGCATATATATATATATATATATATATATATATATATATATATATATATGTTCTATTCTCCCCCTGTGGACTGGCGCCCCCTATAAGTAATGCTGTCACACACATACAATGTTACGCTGGATACTTCGCTCCTTCCCCGATGTCCTTCTGAAACCAATACACGCTGAGTCTTCTGCCAAGTTGGAATCTCTTGGAAAAAAATTCTGAGCCTTGAAATAATCTAAAGGAATTCTGGTCCTTTCCGATGAATCATCCGCCGAACCATATGGGCAATCTGGAGCTACAGCTGCCGCTCACACAGAAACAGGTGTTACTTTCCAGTCCTCCAGATCTGTGACACCCAGACATAGCAGAGCTGTGCGCACAGGATCTCAGCGGTTACCAGACATAGCAGAGCTGTGCGCACAGGATCTCAGCGGTTACTGATCACCAGACAAAGCAGAGCTGTGCGCACAGGATCTCAGCGGTTACCAGACATAGCAGAGCTGTGTGCACAGGATCTCAGCGGTTACTGATCACCAGACAAAGCAGAGCTGTGCGCACAGGATCTCAGCGGTTACTGATCACCAGACATAGCAGAGCTGTGCGCACAGGATCTCAGCGGTTACCAGACATAGCAGAGCTGTGCGCACAGGATCTCAGCGGTTACCAGACATAGCAGAGCTGTGCGCACAGGATCTCAGCGGTTACTGATCACCAGACATAGCAGAGCTGTGCGCACAGGATCTCAGCGGTTACTGATCACCAGACATAGCAGAGCTGTGCGCACAGGATCTCAGCAGTTACTATCTATTACTCGGCGTCTCCGTTACTCGGCGTCTCCATTACTCGGCGTCTCCGTTACTCGGCGTCTCCGATATTTGGCGTCACCATTATTCAGCGTCACCGTTACTTGGTGTCGACAAAACCAGGTTCCGATGATCTGAGGATTTCCTATAAAAGGTGATCTCAGGTTTTATCGCTGTGTCTAAAATGAGAAACCAAAGTTGTTTGATAACAGAAATCTCCTGGATGCTGGTAATTATGATTGTGCTTCAAGGAGAAAGTTACTCGGCGTCTCCGATATTTGGCGTCACCATTATTCAGCGTCACCGTTACTCGGCGTCTTTGTTACTCGGCGTCTCCGTTACTTGGCGTCTCCGTTACTCGGCATCTCCATTACTCGCACTCTCCGTTAATCGGCGTCTCCGATATTTGGCGTCACCATTATTCAGCGTCACCGTTACTCGGCGTCTTCGTTACTCTGCGTCTCCGTTACTCAGCATCTCCATTACTCGGCTTCACCATTATTCAGCGTCACCGTTACTCGGCGTCACCATTATTCAGCGTCTCCATTACTCGGCGTCTCCATTACTCGCCGTCTCCATTACTCGCACTCTCCGTTACTCGGCGTCTCCGATATTTGGCGTCACCATTATTCAGCGTCACCGTTACTCGGCGTCTTCGTTACTCTGCGTCTCCGTTACTCGGCATCTCCATTACTCGGCTTCACCATTATTCAGCGTCACCGTTACTCGGCGTCACCATTATTCAGCGTCTCCATTACTTGGCGTCTCCGTTACTCGCCGTCTCCATTACTCGCACTCTCCGTTACTCGGCGTCTCCGATATTTGGCATCACCATTATTCAGCGTCACCATTACTCGGCGTCTTCGTTACTCGGCGTCTCCGTTACTTGGCGTCTCCGTTACTCGGCATCTCCATTACACGGCGTCACCATTATTCAGCGTCACCATTACTTGGCGTCTCTGTTACTCGCCGTCTCCATTACTCGCACTCTCCGTTACTCGGCGTCTCCGATATTTGGCGTCACCATTATTCAGCGTCACCGTTACTCGGCGTCTTCGTTACTCGGCGTCTCCGTTACTTGGCGTCTCCGTTACTCGGCATCTCCATTACTCGGCGTCACCATTATTCAGCGTCACCATTACTTGGCGTCTCCGTTACTCGCCGTCTCCATTACTCGCTGTCTCTATTACTCGCTGTCTCTATTACTCGCCGTCTCCGTTTCTCGGCATCAGGATGAAGACCATTACTGAAGACACCGACAAAACCAGGTTCCGATGATCTGAGGATTTCCTATAAAAGGTGATCTCAGGTTTTATCGCCGTGTCTAAAATGAGAAACCAAAGTTGTTTGATAACAGAAATCTCCTGGATGCTGGTAATTATGATTGTGCTTCAAGGAGAAAGAACATAAAAAGAAATGGAAATGTGAGACATCTGGAATCTAATTATGCAAGAACATATGTTTATCCACTTGGGAAATAACAAGTTAATTGGAAATTAGTAAGGAAACCCTGAGAAAACAATCTGAGCTAAGTGCTTGGAAGTCCAGGTTAGCCGCTATGTTAGAGCAGGTACAAGCACTCCGAAGATGAATTTTAATATCATAGATTTGCATAGTTCTTTATATAGAAATACACAGGTGAGTCTTGTTAATTCACGAGGCTTATCACCAAAGAGAATTCATCTGTGGAGAGCAACGACATAGGTGGGAGGGTGGTGGATGCCTGGCTGGGAGGACTGGAGCAGACCGAGGTGGGAGAGACTCCAGGGAGAGCGGCTCCTCCAGGCTCTTCTCTCCTCTCTGCACCTGCACATTTACACTAATCATTGTTTTCTCTAGAAAAAGTAATTCCGTATTCCAAGCTTGACAACTCTTTCAGGAAATCGGAACACTTGGAAAGCCGGACAGATTTCTCTAGACAAAAAGAATAAACTGCTGATGCTTGCGAGTCACATATGGAGATTTATAGTTCAAGGGTGATATTACACGGGATGATTATCCTTCAAAAAATCGTTAGATCGTTCGGATTTGAATGATAATCGTGTAGTGTAATAGCAACGATTAAACGACCAACGAGAAATTGTTGGTTGTTTGATAGGATTTGGACCTATTTTTATCTTGGATCGTTTGCAAATAGTTTGCATGTAATAAGACGTTGTTCGCAATAGCGACGAACACAGTAGTGATGTCAGGAAAACCACAAGAACGGTCACCTTTCCTTGTAATTGGGTGAGCGATTTCAGGTCGTTCGCCATAGCGGTCATTTGAAATTGTTTATTGTTAAGGGTGCGTTCACACCTACCGCATCCGCAGCTTATTTTTCCGCGGAAATCCGCAGGACTGGTAGTGCAGATTTCAACCTGCGAGAAATCCGCGTATGTGTGCGTTTTGCGGTTTTTCCGCAGCAAGTTTATCGCAACTGAAATGTCAGTTTAAAATGTCTCTCATTCTAAACTGACATTTCAGTTGCGATAAACTTGCTGAAGAAAAACCGCAAAACGCACACATACTCGGATTTCTCACAGGTTGAAATCTGCACCACCAGACCTGCGGATTTCCGCGGAAAAATAAGCTGCGGATGCGGTAGGTGTGAACGCACCCTAATCGTGGAAAAATAGCTTCGTGGCATAGTACCCTAAATGTGCTCATCTCTACTAGTAAGCATATGTAGGGGCTGTGTCCTGTGCAGGTGTCTCCAGGATGTCTCACCAGGATAAAGCTGCTTAATAGTTGAACAAAATGCAGCCGAAACGTTACTAGGAAACAAATAATCTGAAGTAGATGAGACATTTTACTTGCACCCCTTGTTGTTTCTATTGGTTTTTGCTTTGTGTAGATCATAGTGTGTAGAATAGCAGATACTGAGCTGCAGACTGTACATCTACAGCATAACGGAAGACTCCAACCCCCGAACAATTGTAGAGACCCCGGTGATGGCAATGGTAGCACTAACATAGAATCAGAGATTTAGGAGGAGCTATTTTATTACTTTGTTTGTCTTTGTCTAAAAGGATGGCTGCTCTCTGTTCGCTCTGTTTGGCCCCCCCCCCCCCCCCCCCCCCCCCCCCCCCCCTCTCTCCCCTCCCTGAACAGTGTCTGTTTGACCCTCTCTGGCTGCTCTCTGGTCACTCTGTTTGGTTGCTCTCTGGTTGCTGTTTGGCTGCCCTCTCATCAATCTGTTTTGCTGCCCTCTGGTCGCTCTGTTTGGCTGCTCTCTGGTCGCTCTGTTTGGCTGCTCTCTGGTCGCTCTGTTTGGCTGCTCTCTGGTCACTCTGGCTGCTCTCTGGTCGCTCTGTTTGGCTGCTCTCTGGTCGCTCTGTTTGGCTGCTCTCTGGTCGCTCTGTTTGGCTGCTCTCTGGTCGCTCTGTTTGGCTGCTCTCTGGTCGCTCTGTTTGGCTGCTCTCTGGTCGCTCTGTTTGGCTGCTCTCTGGTCGCTCTGTTTGGCTGCTCTCTGGTCACTCTGGCTGCTCTCTGGTCGCTCTGTTTGGCTGCTCTCTGGTCGCTCTGTTTGGCTGCTCTCTGGTCACTCTGTTTGGCCACTCTCTCGTTGCTCTGTTTGGCCACTCTCTCGTTGCTCTGTTTGGCTGCCCTCTGGTCGCTCTGATTGGTCGCTCTGTTTGGCTGGCCCCCTGGTCTCTCTGTTTGGCTGCTCTCTGGTCGCTCTTTGACTTCCCTCTGGTCACTCTGTTTGGCCACTCTCTTGTTGCTCTGTTTGGCTGCCCTCTGGTTGCTCTGTTTGGCTGCTCTCTGGTCGCTCTGTTTGGCTGCTCTCTGGTCGCTGTTTGGTTGCTTTCTGGTCGCTGTGCTTGGCTGCTCTCTGGTCGCTCTGTTTGGCTGCTCTCTGGTCGCTGTTTGGTTGCTTTCTGGTTGCTGTGCTTGGCTGCTCTCTGGTCGCTCTGTTTGGCTGCTCTCTGGTCGCTGTTTGGTTGCTTTCTGGTCGCTGTGCTTGGCTGCTCTCTGGTCGCTCTGTTTGGTTGCTCTCTGGTCGCTGTGCTTGGCTGCTCTCTGGTCGCTGTTTGGTTGCTCTCTGGTCGCTGTGTTTGGCCACTCTCTCGTTGCTCTGTTTGGCTGCCCTCTGGTCGCTCTGTTTGGTTGCTCTCTGGTCGCTCTGTTTGGTTGCTCTCTGGTCGCTCTGTTTGGTTGCTCTCTGGTCGCTCTGTTTGGCTGCTCTCTGGTCGCTCTTTGGCTGCCCTCTGGTCGCTCTGTTTGGTTGCTCTCTGGTCGCTCTGTTTGGTTGCTCTCTGGTCGCTCTGTTTGGCCACTCTCTCGTTGCTCTGTTTGGCTGCCCTCTGGTCGCTCTGTTTGGTTGCTCTCTGGTCGCTCTGTTTGGTTGCCCTCTGGTTGCTCTCTTGTCAGTCTCTATTTGGATGGTGGAGCCTTACATTTGCTGAGAGTGGATTTCTCATTGATATCTTCTGAATGGTGGGTTTTCTTATGTGTTAGCAGTTGGTTCCCTACAGAACGCCTAGCTACAGATTCTGAATGCCTTGTCTGGTCCATATGGAGGGCGCTTAAATCTTAAACACAAAGCTTACTCAGTATAGGGGGTAAAAAAAATATAAAAAAAATAGTAGGCCCTTTAAGTGTCCTCTCGGCTGTGCAGTGCTGGATCAGCTCTGGTTGCTGAGAGGACTTTGCCAGATCCAAAGAATTGTCGATGAAGGAGATCAACCTGACCGTCAGCTGGATAATACGTTGGGTTTTTACATTTTAGTAAAGTTCCCTTTTGACCCAACCAGGTTTTCCTTCGCTTAAATATATGTTTTCTTCTTCTAACCTAAAGAAGTTGGAGACAGCCATGTGACGGGGTTCCTAGAAGTGTATAATACAATGTTTATTCCTTCCTCGTGTATCGGTTATTTGTCAGCTACAAAGCTGTTATCTGCTTCACTACAACGTGTATGGTGAACAATAGAAGAATCTGAGCAGTAACAACCCGACCTTGAACTTTCTTCTTCTGTCATGTTCTTTAAAATTCCTCTACCTGGGGGCAGAGCCGGATGGCGAGCAGGAAGGATAAGCAGCTTTCCTGCTCTGTGACCTGTACAGCTTCCACGGCAGCTACAAAAGGCGAAAATACAGCAAATGTGCTGTCAGACAAGGCAGTAAATCCACAAAAACTCAACATCCACCAAACTAGGAATGATTTGACAGCTCAAAAACGGCCATCTGGTTTATCAGCAGTTATAGATGGCACCCAAAGACCTATACATAATACCTGTGAGGGTGACAGCAGAAGGAGGGGTAAGGAGATGCAGATGAGATCACAAACTCCTCATTTTAACTCAGCTTGAATCCCCCTCCCCCTCAGCTTGTATCCCACATGTAGATATCCCCCTGTGGATACCCCACCCCAGTAGGTAGTGTCCACCATCTAGGCATCCCTCTAGTAGGTAGTGTCCACCATGTAGGTAGCTCCCCCTAGTAGGTAGCATTCCCCATGTAGGCATCCACCTGTAGGTACCTGCCGGCAGCAGGTAGTATTCCCTATGTATGCATCCCCCTTTAGGTAGCCCCAGCAGTAGATAGTATCCCCCATGTAGGTAACCCCCAGTAGGTATTGTCCCCCATGTAGGCATCCCCATGTAGGAATCCACCTGTACATAGCTCCCCCCAGTAGGTATTGTCCCCCATGTATGCATCCCCCTGTAGGTAGCCCCCAGTAGGTATTGTCCCCCATGTATGCATCCCCCTGTAGGTAGCCCCCCAGTAGGTAGTATCCCCCATGTAGGCATCCTCCTGTAGGTAGCCCCCAGTAGGTAGTGTCCTATATTTAGTCCTTCCCTATTTTAGTGTCCCCCCCTCCCCCCCCATTGTCAGTTCTTACATTAGCGAGCTATTACACAGAGGCAAAATTGATCGAATCAGTCCGATTATCACTCTGTGTAATAGAGACAACAATCAGCTGAGGAAATAATCGGTTTGTTTAGGTCCTAAGATCATCAGCCGCTAAGCGTGGATTGCTCTGTGTAATAGATGTGATGGTGATGCAAGGCCGGTGGCTGGTGACTCTGTAATAACATAAATAAACTCCTAGACACCTTCTTAGGCTTCCTGACGTCCAGCTAGCTTCAGCCGCTGCAGTATTGTCCGCCTTCTCTCTGGGGGGGGAGATGTGTTACACCCCCTCAGCACCCCGCTGGTCAGAAGTGTGCCCTCCCTCAGCATCCCCCCTGGTCAGTAGTGTGCCCTCCCTCAGCACCCCGCTGGTCAGTAGTGTGCCCTCCCTCAGCATCCCCCCTGGTCAGTAGTGTGCCCTCCCTCAGCACTCCGCTGGTCAGTAGTGTGCCCTCCCTCAGCACCCCCGCTGGTCAGTAGTGTGCCCTCCCTCAGCACCCCCGCTGGTCAGTAGTGTGCCCTCCCTCAGCACCCCGCTGGTCAGTAGTGTGCCCTCCCTCAGCACCCCGCTGGTCAGTAGTGTGCCCTCCCTCAGCATCCCCCCTGGTCAGTAGTGTGCCCTCCCTCAGCACCCCCCTGGTCAGTAGTGTGCCCTCCCTCAGCACCCCGCTGGTCAGTAGTGTGCCCTCCCTCAGCACCCCGCTGGTCAGTAGTGTGCCCTCCCTCAGCACCCCACTGGTCAGTAGTGTGCCCTCCCTCAGCACCCCGCTGGTCAGTAGTGTGCCCTCCCTCAGCACCCCCGCTGGTCAGTAGTGTGCCCTCCCTCAGCACCCCGCTGGTCAGTAGTGTGCCCTCCCTCAGCATCCCCCCTGGTCAGTAGTGTGCCCTCCCTCAGCACTCCGCTGGTCAGTAGTGTGCCCTCCCTCAGCACCCCCGCTGGTCAGTAGTGTGCCCTCCCTCAGCACCCCCGCTGGTCAGTAGTGTGCCCTCCCTCAGCACCCCGCTGGTCAGTAGTGTGCCCTCCCTCAGCACCCCGCTGGTCAGTAGTGTGCCCTCCCTCAGCATCCCCCCCTGGTCAGTAGTGTGCCCTCCCTCAGCACCCCGCTGGTCAGTAGTGTGCCCTCTCTCAGCACCCCGCTGGTCAGTAGTGTGCCCTCCCTCAGCATCCCCCCCTGGTCAGTAGTGTGCCCTCCCTCAGCATCCCCCCCTGGTCAGTAGTGTGCCCTCCCTCAGCACCCCCGCTGGTCAGTAGTGTGCCCTCCCTCAGCATCCCCTCTGGTCAGTAGTGTGCCCTCCCTCAGCACCCCGCTGGTCAGTAGTGTGCCCTCCCTCAGCACCCCGCTGGTCAGTAGTGTGCTCTCCCTCAGCATCCCCCCCTGGTCAGTAGTGTGCCCTCCCTCAGCACCCCCGCTGGTCAGTAGTGTGCCCTCCCTCAGCATCCCCTCTGGTCAGTAGTGTGCCCTCCCTCAGCACCCCGCTGGTCAGTAGTGTGCCCTCCCTCAGCACCCCGCTGGTCAGTAGTGTGCCCTCCCTCAGCATCCCCCCCTGGTCAGTAGTGTGCCCTCCCTCAGCACCCCGCTGGTCAGTAATGTGCCCTCCCTCAGCACCCCCGCTGGTCAGTAGTGTGCCCTCCCTCAGCACCCCGCTGGTCAGTAGTGTGCCCTCCCTCAGCACCCCCGCTGGTCAGTAGTGTGCCCTCCCTCAGCACCCCGCTGGTCAGTAGTGTGCCCTCCCTCAGCATCCCCCCCGGTCAGTAGTGTGCCCTCCCTCAGCACCCCGCTGGTCAGTAGTGTGCCCTCCCTCAGCACCCCGCTGGTCAGTAGTGTGCCCTCCCTCAGCACCCCCGCTGGTCAGTAGTGTGCCCTCCCTCAGCATCCCCCCCTGGTCAGTAGTGTGCCCTCCCTCAGCACCCCGCTGGTCAGTAGTGTGCCCTCCCTCAGCATCCCCCCCGGTCAGTAGTGTGCCCTCCCTCAGCATCCCCCCTGGTCAGTAGTGTACCCTCCCTCAGCATCCCCCCCTGGTCAGTAGTGTGCCCTCCCTCAGCACCCCCGCTGGTCAGTAGTGTGCCCTCCCTCATCACCCCCGCTGGTCAGTAGTGTGCCCTCCCTCAGCACTCCGCTGGTCTGTAGTGTGCCCTCCCTCAGCACCCTCACTGGTCAGTAGTGTGCCCTCCCTCAGCACCCCCGCTGGTCAGTAGTGTGCCCTCCCTCAGCACCCCACTGATCCCTGTGTTCCCTTAATAATATAATAGTTCTGTCCCCTTAATAATATATAATAGTTTATAACACGTCCTGCCTGGCTTCTGCCTCCTCAATCCCTGTGCTGTAATATACTGCGCGGTGGTCGCTGCATCTGTTGACAAGCAGCTTCCCCTCTCTAATCCCGGCTCCCCCCGCACCCAAACCCCCCTCCCCCGCGCCGTATCCTTTGGATAATGCTGCATTACGGCTTTTATCATGCTAAACACAACATTTGTTTAGTGGGAAGGAACAGAAAGGTTTCTGAATCTGCGCTGAACACATTTATATTCAATGAAGTTTGGGATTGGCCATTCAGGTTCTTTCAGGATACACTTCTCGCCTCTAACAATGTTTGTACAATAGAAATCTATTTCTCCAGTGCATTAAGCAGATATCAGCCTCGTAATGTACAGACAGAGGAGCTAATGCTATAGATTTATATTCTGCTAGTCAGGCAGCCATGGTGCCAGTGCAGCGCCGGATTACTGGAACCTCTGAAGTCTGTGGCAGAAAGGGAATCTATTGGCTCCTTCCCCAACAAATGTCTGGCTGTCTTTATTCTTTCCCTCAGGGAATATTACTGAAGGGAGGGCACAAGGGGCAGTATTACTGGGGGGGGGGGGGGGGGGCAAAAATGGGCACTACTACTAAAAGAAGGGCACAAAGGGGCACTAAAATTGAGAGGAGGGCACAAAGGGGCAGTTTTACTGAGAGGAGGGCAAAAAGGGACAGTTTTAATGAGAGGAGGGCACAAAGGGGCAGTTTTACTGAGAGGAGGGCACAGAGGAGCACTAATACTATGGGGAGAGCACAAAGGGGCACTGATACTGAGGGGATTGCACAAAGGGGCAGTATTACAGAGAGGAGGGCACAGAGGGGCATTAATACTGAGGGGAGTGCAGAAAGGGGCAGTATTACAGAGAGGAGGGCACAAAGGAGCACTTATACTGAGAGGAGGGCACAAAGGGGCGCTAATACTGAGAGGAGGGCACAAAGGAGCCCTAACACTGAGAGGAAGGCAGAAAGGAGTGGTATTACTTAGAGGAAGGCACAAAGGGGCGGAATTACTGAAAGGAGGGCAGAAAGGGGCGGTATTACTGAGAGGAGGGCACAAAGGGGCGTTATTACTGAGAGGAGGGCACAAAGGGGCGTTATTACTGAGAGGAGGGCACAAAGGGGCTCTAATACTGAGAGGAGGGTACAAAGGGGCTCTAATACTGAGAGGAGGGTACAAAGGGGCTCTAATACTGAGAGGAGGGTACAAAGGGGCTCTAATACTGAGAGGAGGGCACAAAGGGGCTCTAATACTGAGAGGAGGGCACAAAGGGGCTCTAATACTGAGAGGAGGGTACAAAGGGGCTCTAATATTGAGAGGAGGGCACAAAGGGGCTCTAATACTGAGAGAAGGGTACCAAGGGATGCTAATACTGAGAGGAGGGCACAAAGGGGCAGTATTAGTAAAAAGAGGGCACAAAGAGGCACTAATACTGAGAGCAGGGCACAAAGGGGCACTGATACTGAGATGAGAGCACAAAGGAGCACTAATACTGAGAGGAGGGCACAAAGGGGCTCTAATACTGAGAGGAGGGCACAAAGGGGCTCTAATACTGAGAGGAGGGCACAAAGGGGCAGTATTAGTAAAAAGAGGACACAAAGAGGCACTAATACTGAGAGGAGGGCACAAAGGAGCACTAATACTGAGAGGGGGGCACAAAGGGGACCTAATACTAAGAGGAAGGCACAAAGGAGTGGTATTACTCAAAGGGGCGCAATTACTGCGAGGAGGGCACAAAGGGGCGGTATTACTGAAAGGAGGGCAGTAAAGGAAGCTATTAATGAGAAGAAAGCACTTGGGGGAGGGAGAGGTTACTGTGTTTGATAGCAGCAAGGTTTTTCCTGAATCTTACCAAGTTACCCAGTGTACCCTCCTGGCATTGGGAGAGGCTCAATACTACTACAGATACCCAGTGTACCCTCCTGGCATTGTGGCATTCTAGGACAGGCAGGGGTAGCTGTTATTATTGGTTATGATCATAAAACCAAGGATCCCACCATACTGTCTGTGTGTTTTTAATTCTTAGAGTGTTCCTCTCATTTTAAGACCACGGCAGGATACGTTAAAAAAATCCTGTAGATACGCGGTTCTGACAAAAGGCGGAGACAGGAAGTGTTGTAGACGGCATTATAAGTGTATTGTCCCCGGCCGTGTCAGAGGAGACCGTGTACCTGCAGGATTTTTTCAGTGTATCCTGCCACGGTTTGAAGGGTTCAGTCCACTTTAATTACCTATTTGGGGAATAAGGAAAATGTAGGCCAGAAAGGCAATAACACACAGAAGATAACCGGGCCTAAACTTTCCTATCAATACTCCTAGAATTCAGATGACCCCAGGACTTACAGTAGAGCAGAATAGTAATAGTACCAAGCAAAAAGAATAGTAACATAGCAATATATGACAGGAACAGAATGATGATGGGAATGGATTATGATGCAAATAAAATATGAAGATGGTAATTGTTGCTAAATAAGAACAGGCTACAAAAAATGAGCTTGCTTACCCTCCCCTGAATATTTCCCTAACACCCAGACACCAGTCATCCCTACTGTATCTGCAAATATCTTTAAATAAAACCTGAGCAAATAAAAGTTCAGCAAGCACTCAACAATCTGTGCAAAATTTTTTTATTGATGCAGACATTGACATACAGTCATGGCCAAAAGTTTTGAGAATGATACAAATATTAATTTTTACAAGGTCTACTGCTTCAGTTTTTAAAATTGCAATTCGCATATACTCCAGAATGTTATAAAGAGTGATCAGCTTAACAGCAATTACTTTCACAGTAAATATTTGCCTAAAAAATGAACTTTATCCCCTAAAACACATTTCAACATCATTGCAGCCCAGCCTTACAAGG
The DNA here is from genome assembly GCF_027789765.1 of Dendropsophus ebraccatus. NCBI lineage: Eukaryota > Metazoa > Chordata > Amphibia > Anura > Hylidae > Dendropsophus > Dendropsophus ebraccatus. Next base: position 169,319,657 of record NC_091457.1, read on the forward strand.
ACCAGCTAACATTGTTTCAGTGATCGCTCCAGTAACACAGGTGTGGGTGTTGGTGAGGACAGGGCTGGAGATCAATCTGTCATGATTAAGTAAGAATGACACCACTGGACACTTTAAAAGGAGGCTGGTGCTTGGCATCATTGTTTCTCTTCTGTTAACCATGGTTATCTGTAAAGAAACACTTGCAGTTATCATTGCACTGCCCAAGAAAGACCAGCAAGCACCAGGACCGTCTCTTAAAAGTATTTCTGCTGCAGGATCCGGCTACCAGCAGTGCAGAGCTTGCTCAGGAATGGCAGCAGGCAGATGTGAGGGCATCTGCACTGTGTACTGTGAGACTGCGGAGACTCTTGGAGCAAGGCCTGGTCTCAGGGAGGTCAGCAAAGAAGCCACTTCTCTCCAGAAAAAACATCAGGGACAGACTGATATTCTGCAAAAGGTCCAGGGAGTGGGCTGCTGAGGACTAGGGGAAAGGTCCAGGGAGGGGACTGCTGAGGACTAGGGGAAAGGTCCAGGGAGTGGACTGCTGAGGACTGGGGGAAAGGTCCAGGGAGTGGACTGCTGAGGACTGGGGGAAAGGTCCAGGGAGCGGACTGCTGAGGACTGGGGGAAAGTCATTGTCTCTGATGAATCCCCTTTCCGATTGTTTGGGACATCTGGAAAACAGCTTATTGGGAGAAGATGAGGTGAGCGCTACCACCAGTCTTATCTCATGCCAACTGTAAAGTATCCTGAAACCATTCATGTGTGGGGTTACTTCTCGGCCAAGGGAACGGGCTCTCTCGCAGTCTTGTCTAAAAACACGGCCATAAATAAAGAATGGGACCAGAATGTCCTCCAAGAGCAACTTCTCCCAACCGTCCAAGAGCAGTTTGGCCACCAACAATGCCTTTTCCAGCATGATGGAGCACCTTGCCATAAAGCAAAGGTGATAACTAAATGGCTCAGGGAACAAAACATAGAGATTTTGGGTCCATGGCCTGGAAACTCCCCAGATCTTAATCCCATTGAGAATTTGTGGTCAATCATCAAGAGACGGGTGGACAAACAAAAACCAACAAGTTCTGACAAAATGCAAGCATTGATTGTGCAAGAATGGATGGCTATCAGTCAGGATTTGGTCCAGAAGTTGTATGAGAGCAGCCGGGGAGAATTGCAGAGGTCCTGAAGAAGAAGGCGAAACACTGCAAATATTGACTTGCTGCAGTAACTCATCTATCTGTCAGTATAAGCTTCTGTTACTCATAATATGATTGCAATTATATTTCCCTATGTGATAAAAACATCTGACAAACACACATAACAACCAGAGGGCAGAGGATCATGGGAGAATATAAGATTTGTGTCATTCTCAAAACTTTTGGCCATGACTGTACAATCCGGGCTGGTGGACAGCCACCAGATAATCATTGGGTGCTGGCCGTTTCTCTAGCCATCCATTGATTTACCAAAGCTGGGAGTTGAAGGAACGGCTGTCACCTTTGGCTCCGTGGAGTCCACCATGTCCTTCCGCCATTTTAAGTGAAGCTTCAGTAAAATTTGTTATTCTTGGCTGGAGTTGGTGGACGCTTCTTCCTGTGTTTGTCGCGCTGTATCATTATACGTCTTATTTAACATCTTCATAGAAATTCTTTCTGATTGTAGATAAAATGTTTGTAAATGGCAGAAACCTGTTTTCCATGGATTTGCGTTTTGCTTTTGTAGCTTTTAGGTTCTCGTTGTAGTCTCTAATTTCCTGCCATATTGTATAAGTATAGGTAGCAGCACATTCATTCATGGCGCTGAATGCTAAAATTGGAGTAACATGTAAAATTACTTCAACTAAAAATCATTAAGCGGCTCTCTGATGCTTCTCCGATCCCGCGCTCTTAATGAGCGTTTCTCTTATTTAAATAAGTATAAATTGTTGGCGCATCACGAGGAGGAGGAGGAGATGTAATTACTTATCGCAGTCACACACTCGGCTCTGCTATACACTCTCATCCCCAACACCTTCACAATATCGGTGCGTTTAGTGTATTTTTCTGGAGTCCTTTTCCTTTGATGTTGGGACTATAAGGCAGGTAAAGTGTTATTCCGGATCTGCCTGGGCACATGGGTAATAGACCTCTGCCCGTTTGTGGGGGTTATGGTCATGTCTAGATGTTGTATATTGCTTAGACTTTGCACACTTTGTATTTCAGTGTATGCTAGAGGTGTTTGTTGGGAATGTTTGCTGATGTATACCTCCAACCAAATGCATAGCGGGGGGATAGATGACACGGGGCATGTGGTCACAGTGCTGACTACCAGGGGGACGGCGAAAGGTTTGGGGCAATAAACTGAACCTTAAGTGAAAAAAGCCAATTTACTGTTCAGCATTGAATGTTTCCCCTGACATCTTTCGCTATATAACATTGGGCTCAATGCAAAAAAAAAATAAAATATATATATATATATATATATATATATATATATATATATATATATAAATATATATAGATCGATGGCATGGCGTATGACTTATTTTGTTAGCGGTCCACCTTTAGGCTATGTTCACACTACGTAAAACAACAGCCATAGTTTTCACCACAAAACTACGGCCGTTGTTTTAAGGATGGGACGTTATAGCAATTCGTACGAACTACGGTCGTACAGTTCACACAGCATATAAGACTACGGCGTAGTTCGTACGGACCCATGAAAAATGAACTTGACATTTATTTGCGGCCGGTAATGTTACACACGTAAAATTTATTTTGGCCAAATTAAACTTGATTTTTATGTAAAAAATTTACTGAGTGGTTTATTGGGCTAGTCACAGTATTTCAATTAAATGACATGTTTCAGCCCGATTAAAAACATGCTAGGAGGCAATATTAAACAACGGCCGTAGTGTCACGACTAGCCCGTACATTCGTAATTCTACAGCCGTTGTTTTGGCCTCAAAATACCGGCCGTTGAAAATACCGGCCGTTATTTTACGTAGTGTGAACATATCATTATAGCGGCAAAAGTTATGCCCAAGCTTACTATTAGAGATGAGCGAACTACTAGAGGATTCACCAGACTTTTAAGAAGGGTTTGGAATAGTCTGAACGTTCAGAAAGTTTGCTCATACTTGCCGGTCCGCGCTCCCCCATTGTCCCCCGCTGATCACAGCCACCTCCACTTCCTGACTGAGACAAGGGAGAAAGCACACGCAGCCAATCACCTGCCAGGGTGCTGCGCCGTCTCAGTCAGTGATTGGCTAAGCAGACTGGCGGCGACTGTGATCAGCAGGGGAAACAGGAGACACTAGCAGAACACCGAGGTGGGGGAGCAGACAGGTAAACATAGGTTTCTGTGTGTATTAGAATGTGCGGCCGCCATCTTTACAAACAAACCAAACTTTTTGCAAGTTATCAATCTCAGTTTGTGAAGTTCAGTTCACTCATCTCTGCATATTACCCCAGTGGAGATCAAAAAGACTCTGGGAGCCAACGTCAGTGGGAGCCTGGGGCTACGTTGGGAGCTTTTGTCTTATCCTCATTGTGTTTTCCCAAATAGCCACTAAGAGCACGCAATTCCCTACCTCCTCATAGTGCTCCACGGGGAACTACTGTAGGTTTTGGGGAGGTTTTGTCTTCGTATTGTGATGACTCCTGATTTGGAGGCATGCATAGATGCAGTTAAGGCCTATAGACATCACCAGCACTGTAACTATTACTCTGTTGTATAGGAGATTGTAAGGGAGGTTGTATGGCTGCTTTAGCACAGGCAGTACCGTCAATCTGTGGCTAGTATTGTGGCCCATCAGGGGTAATATTCAGCCAGGTGTATGTTCTCCCCATGTATGCATTGGTTTCCTATGAGATCTCCGGCTTCCTTCTACGTGATAAGGAAACTATTTAGGTTGTGAGCTCCGATGGAGACCAGGACAAATGTGAGAAATTCTTCAGAATGGGTCTGGGCTGTATAAATGCAGAAAGTAACAGGTGTGAGGTCTCAGAGTTGGGATCGATAGGTTAGAAAGTCCCTCCTAGGCCAATGGCCCCGCTCCTGTTGCAGAGGTCCGTGACCGGCCTGGTTCACTCCGTCCCAAACTTCTTATTAACAAGTTTTCAAACTCTCTGAACGTTAATGGGGTCGTGATGCTCGGGTTTTGTTAATGCATATAAATGTCTGCTCTGTATTCCGGCGGCAGCGGCACACCATGTATTATTCCCTTCTTTTTTCTGTGTTGTTATTAACAAGTTTGGTGCGCATCCTCTGGGAAATTAAAGGACAAATATGCCCTATTTCTATCCGAGTACAGTCTATTATCTCGTAAAGTCGGATTTTTACATCCGCCAATTGATAACACATTCATTAGCAGGGTTGTTGTATTTCCCACTAACCTCTGTGAGACACAAATAAGCGCATGTAAAAGCTCCAAGAGGAGCCGATAACTTGTTCTCTATGAGGTGAGAGACTTTAGGTGACCTGAGTAATGTGGTTAGAGGGAACGCTGTACCCGATCGCACATCCCGGCTCCGCTTTATTCATTATGCAACGTGGCTGGCAACGAGGGGCTAATGTGGTCTAATTATTTAGAGGTGACGGCATCATCATATTCTTAATAGAACAACTTCTCTTTGTTACCAAATTAGGTGCATTAGCTTGTCTTCACAATATTTTAGCGGCCCCTCAGTATTCCGGGGATCCCTCCCAGTGAGGAGTACTGGCAGATCGGTGTGTGCCACCTCCGGTTATTCCCATGCTACCAGTCCCAGAGCCACATATTAGCGGCCCCTCAGTATTCCGGGGATCTCTCCTAGTGAGGAGTACTGGCAGATCGGCATGTGCCACCTCCGGTTATTCCCATGCTACCAGTCGCAGAGCCACATATTAGCGGCCCCTCAGTATTCCGGGGATCTCTCCTAGTGAGGAGTACTGGCAGATCGGCGTGTGCCACCACCATATGTAACCATGCTACCAGTCCCAGAGCCACATATTAGCGGCCCTTCAGTATTCCGGGGATCTCTCCTAGTGAGGAGTACTGGCAGATCAGCATGTGCCACCTCCGGTTATTCCCATGCTACCAGTCCCAGAGCCACACATTAGCGGCCCCTCAGTATTCCGGGGATTTCTCCTAGTGAGGAGTACTGGCAGATCGGCATGTGCCACCTCCGGTTATTCCCATGCTACCAGTCCCAGAGCCACACATTAGCGGCCCCTCAGTATTCCGGGGATTTCTCCTAGTGAGGAGTACTGGCAGATCGGCATGTGCCACCTCCGGTTATTCCCATGCTACCAATCCCATATCAGCCACATACTAGCGGCCCCTCAGTATTCCGGGGATTTCTCCTAGTGAGGAGTACTGGCAGATCGGCGTGTGCCACCTCCGGTTATTCCCATGCTACCAGTCCCAGAGCCACACATTAGCGGCCCCTCAGTATTCCGGGGATTTCTCCTAGTGAGGAGTACTGGCAGATCGGCATGTGCCACCTCCGGTTATTCCCATGCTACCAATCCCATATCAGCCACATACCTCCTTTTGGATGGCATAGTTGGCATTTCCGCACTGCAATCGTCACTATGTCACTAACTTTTTAACAAACTGCATAAACCAATAATAATAGTGAATATAAGAAATTTTGAAATCTATTTAATTGGAGAAAAATGCCTTTTCCTCTGCTTATCAGACTACCCCCATTATTATAATCAACTGTCTAATTCTGCCTTGAGAGAACAGACTATCATATCACTGAGGGATTGGGTTACAGGTGCCCATGGAGGTTCATGGAGAGAGGAAGGAGGAGAAGCTAAGACAGAAACACAGGGAAGCTGCTGAAAGCTCTTGTACATAACCACTGTCTACTCCAGCTCACTCATGAGGATCCTGAACAGAGAACCTGTCGTGAATCCAGAATTTAAGAGGAGAGACGTTTAGAATTTCCTAATAGGCTTATGGAAAAAAAGATTTCTAAACTCTGTCTCAAGATCACAGGACACATAAGATAGCTGTCAGTAGCCAATTATCTCCCGTTCCCATCACCCTCCCCCCCCTAAGAAAAAAAAAAAAAAAACCACAAACCTTCAATGTGTATTGGGGTGTACAGTAGTGTGACCCCGTCCTATATACCGCCATGTCTATACACTCTACCAATATGTGGGGTAACAACAATTCCTTTTGTATCCAAATAATACTCCATAAAACGCACATAAAAAAAGCAAGACCCTCACGAGCTTATAAAAAGTGAAAAGTGTTTTCAATTAACTATAATTCTTATTGTTTTGCCTGAAATGTAGAAGTGCAAATAAAGGAATTCACCAAGGTGCCGTACAATCCTAGCGAGTGTTCTCCGGAATTTCTTTATAGATATTACTGGTACAATGGAGCCGCAATAAGACGTTTTATGTGCCGACATCTTCCTTCAGCTTAATTAGGATCCCAACCTCTAAAAATAAACCAAGAAACTCCAAAGTTTTCTCTGTAGACTGAGCGGCCACCGAGCAATTTACTTGTCATTCCCCGGCTCTGAGCGTCTCTCCTCTTAAATATAATAAGATAGTTTAATTGTTGGTGCCCGTGTACACCTGACAGCGCGGAATTCAGAGGAGATGTAAAGTCAATGTGTTTGTAGACATGTCACACTGTGATTAGCAATGTATAGCTCTCATAATTGGGTCAGGCCGGCAGCCATTTCACCGCTGACGATTCAGGCTTTTGACTCAGATTTTTTCAGATTTCTCTACATGATGTTAAAAATACAAAAAAAAATTATTAAAATAAAACGGTGTCTGAGCCTAAAAAGTTTACAAGATGGCGGAACAAGAAAAGATACAAGTAGAATTTTGAAACCAATCAAAGACTTTGAGGGCAGCAGACGAGAGAGTTGACAGTGATACGGTACTCGGGACTGATGGTCAGACCTCCTAACTATACAAACATAAGAGACAAGCGGCCATTACATGTACCAAGTCACCAACATTATTCATCTAAAATGCAAAACTATGGAATAATATATGAAATGTGTAGTGATGGCGTCCACCAGGGAAGTAAATGGGATCTGCACTGCAGTAACTCAATGCCACCACTATAATGGATGGAGTATGGCTTCCTGCACCCACACATCAGGCACCACCACTATAATGTATGGAGTATGGCTTCCTGCACCCACACATCAGGCACCACCACTATAATGTATGGAGTATGGCTTCCTCCATCCACACATCAGGCACCACCACTATAATGGATGGAGTATGGCTTCCTGCACCCACACATCAGGCACCACCACTATAATGGATGGAGTATGGCTTCCAGCTCCCACACATCAGGCACCACCACTATAATGGATGGAGTATGGCTTCCTCCATCCACACATCAGGCACCACCACTATAATGTATGGAGTATGGCTTCCTCCATCCACACATGAGGCACCACCACTATAATGTATGGAGTATGGCTTCCTGCACCCACACATCAGGCACCACCACTATAATGGATGGAGTATGGCTTCCTGCACCCACACATCAGGCACCACCACTATAATGGATGGAGTATGGCTTCCTCCATCCACACATCAGGCACCACCACTATAATGGATGGAGTATGGCTTCCAGCTCCCGCACCTCCGGCACCACCACTATAATGGATGGAGTATGGCTTCCTGCACCCACACATCTGGCACCACCACTATAACGCGTAGACAGAGGCGGATTAAATGTACCCTGGGCCCCGGGCTGTCCACCCAACCTGCCCCCCCCCCAGTCAATCCACCCACATTATGATCCGCGACTGCCCCCCCCCCTCCACACGCTGTCCCCAAAAAACACTGCCTGCCTCCCCTCCCTGCTCATAATGTTTGGTTCCTTGCTGCTACCCCCAATAAGCATTGTCCACCCAACCTCCACTGCCCCCAATAAACATATTGCCAACTCAGCCTGATGTTGCGCCCCCCCCCCCCCCCCCCCAAGGTCACAGCAGCACAGAAGATGTCAGGAGAGGAGGGTGCTGATCTTATAGGGGAGGTCACAGCAGCACAGAGGATGTCAGGAGAGGAGGGTGCTGATCTATAGGGGAGGTCACAGCAGCACAGAGGATGTCAGGAGAGGAGGGGGCTGATCTTATAGGAGAGGACACAGCAGCACAGAGGATGTCAGGAGAGGAGGGTGCTGATCTATAGGGGAGGTCACAGCAGCACAGAGGATGTCAGGAGAGGAGGGGGCTGATCTTATAGGAGAGGACACAGCAGCACAGAGGATGTCAGGAGAGGAGAGTGCTAATCCTATAGGAGATGGTCCCTCTTTTCCTCCCTTATAGATGGTCCCCCTCTTTCCCCCTCTATAGATGGTCCCCCTCTTTCCCCCTCTATAGATGGTCCCCCTCTTTCCCCCCTTATAGATGGTCCCCCTCTTTCCCCCCTTATAGATGGTCCCCCTCTTTTTCCCTTTATAGATGGTACCCCTCTTTTTCCCTTTATAGATGGTCCCCCTCTTTTTCCCTTTATAGATGGTACCCCTCTTTTTCCCTTTATAGATGGTCCCCCTCTTTTTCCCTTTATAGATGGTACCCCTCTTTTTCCCTTTATAGATGGTCCCCCTCTTTTCCCCTTTATAGATGGTCCCCCACTTCCCCCCCTTATAGATGGTCCCCCTCTTTATAGATGGTCCCCCTCTTTTCCCCTTTATAGATGGTCCCCCTCTTTTCCCCTTTATAGATGGTCCCCCTCTTTCCCCCTTATAGATGGTCCACCTCTTTCCCCCCTTAAAGATGGTCCCCCTCTTTATAGATGGTCCCCCTCTTTCCCCCTTTATAGATGGTCCCCCTCTCCCCCCCCCCCCCTTATAGATTGTCCCCCTCTTTCCCCCCTTATAGATGGTCCCCCTCTTTATAGATGGTCCCCCTCTTTTCCCCTTTATAGATGGTCCCCCTCTTTTCCCCTTTATAGATGATCCCCCTCTTTTTCCCTTTATAGATGGCCCCCCTCTTTCCCCCTCTATAGATGGTCCCCCTCTTCCCCTCTTTATAGATGGCCCCCCTCTTTTCCCCTTTATAGATGGTCCCCCTCTTTTTCCTTTTATAGATGGTCCCCCTCTTTTCCCCTCTATAGATGGTCCCCCTCTTTTTTCCCCTTTATAGATGGTCCCCCTCTTTTCCCCTCTATAGATGGTCCCCCTCTTTTTTCCCCTTTATAGATGGTCCCCCTCTTTTCCCCTCTATAGATGGTCCCCCTCTTTTTTCCCCTTTATAGATGGTCCCCCTCTTTTACCCTCTATAGATGGTCCCCCTCTTTTTTCCCCTTTATAGATGGTCCCCCTCTTTTCCCCCCCTTATAGATGGTCCCCCTCTTTTCCCCCCCTTATAGATGGTCCCCCTCTTTCCCCCCCCCTTATAGATGGTCCCCCTCTTTTCCCCCCTTATAGATGGTCCCCCTCTTTTTTCCCCTTTATAGATGGTCCCCCTCTTTTCCCCTCTATAGATGGTCCCCCTCTTTTTTCCCCTTTATAGATGGTCCCCCTCTTTTACCCTCTATAGATGGTCCCCCTCTTTTTTCCCCTTTATAGATGGTCCCCCTCTTTTCCCCTCTATAGATGGTCCCCCTCTTTTCCCCTCTATAGATGGTCCCCCTCTTTTCCCCTCTATAGATGGTCCCCCTCTTTCCCCCTCTATAGATGGTCCCCCTCTTTTCCTCCCTTATAGATGGTCCCCCTCTTTTTTCCCCTCTATAGATGGTCCCCCTCTTTTCCCTTTATAGATGGTTCCCTTCTTTTCCCCTTTATAGATGGTCCCCCTCTTTATAGATGGTCCCCCTCTTTCCCCCCTTAAAGATGGTCCCCCTCTTTCCCCCCTTATAGATGGTCCCCCTCTTTCCCTCTTTATAGATGGTCCCCCTCTTTCCCCCCTTAAAGATGGTCCCCCTCTTTCCCCCCTTATAGATGGCCCCCCTCTTTATAGATGGTCCCCCTCTTTTCTCCTTTATAGATGGTCCCCCTCTTTTCCCCTTTATAGATGGTCCCCCTCTTTTTCCCTTTATAGATGGTCCCCCTCTTTCCCCCTCTATAGATGGTCCCCCTCTTTCCCTCTTTATAGATGGTCCCCCTCTTCCCCCCTTATAGATGGTCCCCCTCTTTTCCCCTTTATAGATGGTCCCCCTCTTTTCCCCTTTATAGATGGTCCCCCTCTTTCCCTCTTTATAGATGGCCCCCCTCTTTTTTCCCATTTATAGATGGTCCCCCTCTTTTCCCCCCTTATAGATGGTCCCCCTCTTTTTTCCCCCTATATAGATGGTCCCCCTCTTTCCCTCTTTATAGATGGTCCCCCTCTTTTCCCCCCTTATAGATGGTCCCCCTCTTTCCCCCCTTATAGATGGTCCCCCTCTTTCCCCCCCCCCCCCTTATAGATGGTCCCCCTCTTTCCCCCCCTTATAGATGGTCCCCCTCTTTCCCTCTTTATAGATGGTCCCCCTCTTTTCCCCCCTTATAGATGGTCCTCCTCTTTTTTCCCCTTTATAGATGGCCCCCCTCTTTTCCCCCCTTATAGATGGTCCTCCTCTTTTTTCCCCTCTATAGATGGTCCCCCTCTTTTCCCCCCTTATAGATGGTCCCCCTCTGCCTCCCTTATAGTTGGTCCCCCTCTGCCCCCCTTATAGATGGTCCCCCTCTTTTCCCCTTTATAGATGGTCCCCCTCTTTTCCCCCCTTATAGATGGTCCCCCTCTTTTCCCCCCTTATAGATGGTCCCCCTCCCCCCCCCCCCCCCTTATAGATGGTCCCCCTCTTTTCCCCCCTTATAGATGGTCCCCCTCTTTTCCCCCCTTATAGATGGTCCCCCTCTTTTCCCCCTTATAGATGGTCCCCCTCTCCCCCCCCCCTTATAGATGGTCCCCCTCTTTTTTCCCCTCTATAGATGGTCCTCCTCTTTTTTCCCCTTTATAGATGGTCCTCCTCTTTTTTCCCCTCTATAGATGGTCCCCCTCTTTTCTTGGCAGCTTTTCTTCATTTAGATGAGCGATTCGCTCATCTCCAGTCTCTACCATGGCTGGTGCTGTGTTGTAGATTGTAACAGGGCACCACCTACTGCCGCCATCTTGTCACCATAGTCATCCTGGTCTTTCAGCAGCAAGTCTGCAATGTGTTACTGCCACTTTAAGAACCTTGGACCTGTCGTCCTCCATAGTGCGCTCCACTGAGATTTTGCACATCGCCGTCCTTTTTCTTTGTCACCAAGAGTTTTGATGGAAACTTTTAACCACGGACGCGAAGTCTGCGATAGATTCCACTAATTCATTAAAATAATAGCGTGTATTGACTTTCCTCCCTGTCAATCAATACGCTCCGGTGCGGAATCGGTAATGAATTATAACGGTTTTATTACTACTCCTTTCTAAATCAAGAATTTAATGAAGAGATTGGCAGGAGGTGCAGAGAGTCCTCCCAGCGACCGGTGGGGATCCTGTGGTTTGTAATATCACTCCCAGTGATGGCGACATTTTACCGCTGTTGTATCATAAGTGATGAAGACAATAAATTCTATTCATAGCACAATGTCTTCTATTTGCCTTGTAGTTCCCATCTCTTACCTGGAGAGGCGCTGCAGTATATGGAGTGTTTCATGTAGAAGATAAGATACGTCATTCCTTGTAGTAAATTAAATTCATCTTTCAGTTCACTTGTTATATATTTCACTTCTGTTGATCACCCGTCACATTATAACCAGAGATGAGCGGGTTTACAGTATTAGCGAAGCAAAGTCCGTCACTGGGCTCGGCCATCGCATTTTCAGCTGACCACCCAACTCTGAACTCTGGATGCCTGGGAAAAGCTGAATCCAGTCCTGGGAAACTGGAAGAAATTCCCCTGGACTGAATCCAGCTTTTCCAGGCACCCGGGGAGGAGCGGCAGCCGATTGACAAGCCGATGGCCGAGCCTAGTAAAACGGTTCTCTTCATTAATGCTGCAAATTCGCTCATCTGTGGTAATAACCCCACAGAGTGAATAACGTGAAATGTCTGGTGCCAATGGCGCCTATCCAGCAGTAAAAATGGGCAGGTGAAAGGATCTAGACCACGGGGGTCCGAGGTCCTAGGGACACATCACAGGGCTATGAGGTCCAGTCACTGGGGGACACATCACAGGGCTATGGGGTCCAGTCACTGGGGGACACATTACAGGACTATGGGGTCCAGTCACTAGGGGTCACATCACATGACTATGAGGTCCAGTCACTGGGTGACACATTACAGGACTATGGGGTCCAGTCACTAGGGGTCACATCACAGGACTATGGGGTCCAGTCACTGGGGGTCACATTACAGGGCTATGGGGTCCAGTCACTGGAGGGCCACATCACAGGACTATGGGGTCCAGTCACTGGAGGGCCACATCACAGGGCTATGAGGTCCAGTCACTGGGGGACACATCACAGGGCTATGGGGTCCAGTCACTGGGGTCACATCACAGGACTATGGGGTCCAGTCACTGGGGGACACATCACAGGGCTATGGGGTCCAGTCACTGGGGGACACATCACAGGGCTATGGGGTCCAGTCACTGGGGGACACATCACAGGGCTAAGGGGTCCAGTCACTGGGGGACACATCACAGGGCTATGGGGTCCAGTCACTGGGGGACACATTACAGAGCTATGGGGTCCAGTCACTGGGGGACACATTACAGAGCTATGAGGTCCAGGCTCCTGGGGGCACATCACAGGACTATGGGGTCCAGGCTCCTGGGGACACATCACAGGGTATAGGGTCCAGTCATTGGGGGACACATCACAGGACTATGGGGTCCAGTCACTGGGGGACACATCACAGGACTATGGGGTCCAGGGACACATCACAGGGCTATGGGGTCCAGTCACTGGGGGACACATTACAGGGCAATGGGGTCCAGGCTCCTGGGGACACATCACAGAGCTATGGGGTCCAGTCACTGGGGGTCACATTACAGGACTATGGGGTCCAGTCACTGGGGGTCACATCACAGGACTATGGGGTCCAGACTCCTGGGGACACATCACAGGGCTATGGGGTCCAGTCACTGGGGGACACATTACAGGACGATGGGGTCCAGGCTCCTGGGGACACATCACATGACTATGGGGTCCAGTCACTGGGGGTCACATCACAGGACTATGGGGTCCAGTCACTGGGGGTCACATCACAGGGCTATGGGGTCCAGTCACTGGGGGTCACATCACAGGACTATGGGGTCCAGTCACTGGGGGTCACATCACAGGACTATGGGGTCCAGTCACTGGGGGTCACATCACAGGACTATGGGGTCCAGTCACTGGGGGTCACATCACAGGACTATGGGGTCCAGTCACTGGGGGACACATCACAGGGCTATGGGGTCCAGTCACTGGGGGTCACATCACAGGACTATGGGGTCCAGTCACTGGGGGTCACATCACAGGGCTATGGGGTCCAGTCACTGGGGGTCACATCACAGGACTATGGGGTCCAGTCACTGGGGGTCACATCACAGGACTATGGGGTCCAGTCACTGGGGGACACATCACAGGACTATGGGGTCCATTCACTAGGGGAAACATTACAGGACTATGGGGTCCAGTCACTAGGGGAAACATTACAGGACTATGGGGTCCAGGGACACATCACAGGGCTATGGGGTCCGATCACTGGGGACACATCACAGGATTGTTGGGTCTGAGCCCGGGGGACACATCACAGGGCTATGGGGGACACATATTAATACTATGGGGTCCAGGTCCCAGCAGATACATCCTTGGACTGTGGGGTTTGAGCCCCCAGGGACACATCATGTTATAAGGGATTAGTGTATAATTTATTTGTTTGTATTCATTTCTTAATTCTTATTTGTTGTTGTTGTTGTTATTATTATTATTATTATTATTATTATTATTATTAATACATTTCCTTGACCGCTTTTCTTTTCTTTTTGTGATTTTAGGACGATATTTTAGTATTTTCAGTCATTTTTTATCTCCACTGTCATTTCTCTGCTATTATTTGTGGGCTGATACAGCGGCCTAGCGTTTGCCGACTATGTAGAAGAAGTAGTCAGTCATGTAAGACTGTACTATGTGGAGATGTGGAGGCATCTCCGTGTAAAACAAAGACCCCTATTTTCATGGTTGTTGGACCGACCTTGGACATGAAAGCATCTTTGACATAGCATGAAATCACAAGAGCGGCGGCACCAGATGCCAGTCACATTTTAATTTGGTTTCTTGCATCTGCCAAATGGTTGCAGTGAAGCGGCACTGCTGGAACCAGAGGACAAGCTTGTACTCATTTAATGGGATCCTGTTGGCTGGAAGGAATAAATTGGACATGTAAAGCCTCGCCAGCAGGGAAATATCCTTAAAAAAAGAAAGGGAGATATATTTGCATGAAATGTGTTCATTATAATGTATTACGGGAAAGCAGCAAACATTCCTTCCCTGAATTCCCGTTCAGTCATCCGTCAGTATTTTAATCAGACTAAGGCCGTCTGTGCTTCTCGGCCACGTCTTCTCCTCCTGATGGAGAGCGCCGGAACGTTACTCCGGAATCAGCAGCTAAATAGCTACAAGTCGCCCGCGTGTGATGGAAATCCACATCTTCTGTCTAATAAGCAGCAAAAACAGCCGGAAAAAGAGCGATAAATAGGAGCAAATGAGCTCAAAGCCCATAAACCTTATACAGCGGGAACCTCGGTGGCTTCACCCTTGGATAAGGAGAATATCGGGGGTGGGGGGGATATATGTACACTGCTCAATAATGTAAAAGACCACATCCTAGATGTCAAGGAATGAAATATTCCAGTTGCAAATCTTTATTGATTCCATAGTGGAAGGTGCTGAGGAAGATAATACATAAAAACGATGAATGTAAATCAGGATGGATATCCCAGGAGGCCTGGAGAGGGAATGATTCTGAAAATGACATTATAGGCTGATCCAACAAAAGTTGCCTCAATACAAGGAAATGAGGCTCAGTAGTGTGTGTGACCTCCACCACGTGCCTGTATGACCTCCCTACAAGGCCTGGGTATGCTCCTGATGAGGTGTCTGTATGACCTCCCTACAAGGCCCGGGCATGCTCCTGATGAGGTGTCTGTATGACCTCCCTACAAGGCCCGGGCATGCTCCTGATGAGGTGTCTGTATGACCTCCCTACAAGGCCCGGGCATGCTCCTGATGAGGCAGCTGTATGACCTCCCTACAAGGCCCGGGCATGCTCCTGATGAGGTGTATGACCTCCCTACAAGGCCCGGGCATGCTCCTGATGAGGTGTCTGTATGACCTCCCTACAAGGCCCGGCCATGCTCCTGATGAGGTGGCTGTATGACCTCCCTACAAGGCCCGGGCATGCTCCTGATGAGGTGTATGACCTCCCTACAAGGCCCGGGCATGCTCCTGATGAGGTGTCTGTATGACCTCCCTACAAGGCCCGGGCATGCTCCTGATGAGGTGGCTGTATGACCTCCCTACATAGCCCGGGCATGCTCCTGATGAGGTGTCTGTATGACCTCCCTACAAGGCCCAGGCATGCTCCTGATGTGGTGTCTGTATGACCTCCCTACATAGCCTGGGCATGCTCCTGATGAGGTGTCTGTATGACCTCCCTACAAGGCCCGGGCATGCTCCTGATGAGGTGGCTGTATGACCTCCCTACAAGGCCCGGGCATGCTCCTGATGAGGCAGCTGTATGACCTCCCTACAAGGCCCGGGCATGCACCTGATGAAGTGTCTGTATGACCTCCATACAAGACCCGGGCATGCTCCTGATGAGGTGTATAATCTCCCTACAAGGCCCGGGCATGCTCCTGATGAGGTGTCTGTATGACCTCCCTACAAGACCCGGGCATGCTCCTGATGAGGTGTCTGTATGACCTCCCTACAAGGCCCGGGCATGCTCCTGATGAGGTGTATGACCTCCCTACATGGCCCGGGCTGCTCCTGATGAGGTGTCTGTATGACCTCCCTACAAGGCCTGGGCATGCTCCTGATGAGGTGTCTGTATGACCTCCCTACAAGGCCCGGGCATGCTCCTGATGAGGTGTCTGTATGACCTCCCTACAAGGCCTGGGCATGCTCCTGATGAGGTGTATGATCTCCCTACAAGGCCCGGGCATGCTCCTGATGAGGCGCCTGTATGACCTCCCTACAAGGCCCGGGCATGCTCCTGATGAGGAGGCTGTATGACCTCCCTACAAGGCCCGGGCATGCTCCTGATGAGGTGTCTGTATGACCTCCCTACAAGGCCCGGGCATGCTCCTGATGAGGTGTATGACCTCCCTACATGGCCCGGGCTGCTCCTGATGAGGTGTCTGTATGACCTCCCTACAAGGCCTGGGCATGCTCCTGATGAGGTGTCTGTATGACCTCCCTACAAGGCCCGGGCATGCTCCTGATGAGGTGTCTGTATGACCTCCCTACAAGGCCTGGGCATGCTCCTGATGAGGTGTATGATCTCCCTACAAGGCCCGGGCATGCTCCTGATGAGGCGCCTGTATGACCTCCCTACAAGGCCCGGGCATGCTCCTGATGAGGAGGCTGTATGACCTCCCTACAAGGCCCGGGCATGCTCCTGATGAGGTGTCTGTATGACAAGGCCCGGGCATGCTCCTGATGAGGTGTCTGTATGACAAGGCCCGGGCATGCTCCTGATGAGATGTCTGTATGACAAGGCCCGGGCATGCATCTCCTCCCAGACCTGTATTAAAGCATCAGTCACCTCTTCAGCGGTCTGTGGTGGATGGAAAGAGACATGATGTCCTAGATTTGCTGGATTGGATTCAGGTCTGGGGAACAGGCGGCCAGTCCATATAATCAATGTCTTCATCATGCAGGAACTGTTATGTATCAGAAGGAACCCAGGGCCCAAGGTGCTGACAGACACTGCTCACCGTCTTGTCACAGCTTAGAGTGATGAATGATTTTGAGCAGTTTATATAAAATAGTGGAACCCCCTAAAGATTTATTACTGAGGAGTAGAGATGAGCGAACCTCGAGCATGCTGGAGTCCATCCGAACCCGAGCATTCGGCATAGCGGGGGGGCTGCTGAAGTTGGATAAAGCTCTAAGGTTGTCTGGAAAACATTAATACATGGATTTGTTTTCCACATAGCCTTAGGGCTTTATCCAAGTTCAGCAGCCCCCGCTATGCCGAATGCTCGGGTTCGGATGGACTCCAGCATGCTCGAGGTTCGCTCATCTCTACTCAGGAGCTTTTACAATAGTTTTTATATATAAATAAGTAAGAAACCCATTTCCCTGGACTCTGTTAATCTACCTGAAGCTCCTTGAAGGAGTTTCCCCCCCCAAATGTAGAGAATCTTCCCAGTCCTTCTTTGTTTCGATCCATTCTATAGTTAATACGAAAACTCCTGAAGTGTGAACGAAACAAACCCCCCGATGAAGGTGTCTCGTCATCCATGAGCTGCCATGACGAGAAGCAGAATACACTGATGGACCTTACAGTATGGAGTCTCCTCTGTGCAGGAGCCGGCGGCCGCTTTGGACCATACGGTAAATGTCAGATATATCGGAGTATTTCGCTGCCATCTCTCCTCTTATATTTGCTATATTGACTTCTCAGACCAATGTAACAAATGTCTTTGTATTCTAAGTAATAATCGGGGGATGTTTGCTTTTCACAAAAACATCCTGCAATTAAAACAGGAATGGACGTCCGTGTACATCGCGGACCATTAAAAAGCAAAGCTCTCTGTTCACTTCACTTAGTTGCCTAGCAATCTGCGTCCCTGCCACCGCCACCTCGGCCTCGACAACGTTAACCTGGGTGAAGCTTACATATAATATACTGCAGTATACAGCTGGAAAATAAAGACAGAGCTAACAGATCCCACAGGGGTTTGCTATACGCCCATTACCTATCAATCTCATTGCCTATTTAGTGATAGTCCAAGCAGAGAGGAATCTAACCTGCTAATATGTCTCTATGGATCACAGTGCACCGAGGAGGACGGGATGTGTCTTATGTCTCTTACCTTCCTCCTCTGCACCGTTCCCGTGCTGTTAGCATTATAATCCAAGGATTATGCTGCTAACAGCACAGAAATGGCGCGGAGGAGGAAGGCAAGAGAGATACCGTCCTCCTCGGCGTCCCGTGAGCAACCTGCTGATAGTTCCCCTTTATTGTGTCACTGTTGTCACAAAAAACCTTTGACTTGTCATAGAGATGAGACATGTCAAAAGTTTGGATCGGTCCGGATCTGAGTGTTCAGACCTGTACCGATTGCAAGAACGAACCAGGAGAAGACACGATGTCCTCTCCCCGCTCTGAGTTTTAAAAAAGAGTTGAGCTTCATAGAGCTCCAATATCAAAGTCTGAGAATTTTTTTTTTCCTGGATCGTGCTCCAGTTCATCCTCTCCCCACTCATTCTCTTGATCAGTACAGGTCTGAACACTGACAGGTCTCTATGACAAATCTCTAAAGTCTCTGTGACTCTATGCTGTCTCTATGAGATATCTCTTAAGTGTGTGACATGTCTCTATGAGATATCTCTGAAGTCTCTGTGACATGTATCTATGATATCATTTTATATTACAGGGCATCCCAGTCACCAGAGGCCCAGAAAATCCCACTATAACTCGATTTGGTCATAATATTGCTAACCCTCTGAGGATTGGGATCTTTTACTCCAACCATCTAAGTGTCAGCAGTTACTGGGAGGGAGACAGCTCCTCGGGGCGCCTAGCCTGGCTGTCATACTTGGCGCCCCCTGCCATGTTTGGCTTCAGTCCTGCCAGCAATCTGTCTTCACTCTTCTGCACCATTTCTTGCATCATTTTTACTCCATCACAAACATCCAGCAATTTTCCCTTCATATCCAGTATTAATTTCTAAAAACCCAGCTATGCTTTTAGACTATACATATTGTCTCAAACTCCACTATATGCATGTGTTCTCCAACATGTGCACTACATAGTGCTGGCCGGCATGCGCACCTATTGGATACCGCCCGGTAGCCATAACGCCACTCCATGGTACTGTAATAATCCATGCTGCAGAAGCCAAACATTGCAAAATGGTTCATAAATACAAATTCTATCCCACAAAACATACAGCTATGAGTGGACTCCTGGCCATCCAGATCCGACCGGTTCATTAGAAGTTGAGGGAAAAAAATAAGTGTTATTTTTTTTACCTAAACTTTTGCACAAACCCGAACTTTAGGCAACAAAAGTGTCCGTAAAATGGGCGCACAACGAGACAACAGGACAAGCTAATGGAATTATAAGACAGTGTCTATGCAAAGCAAACTATTTTGGTGTCCTCCAACTCCCAATAATGAGGACAACTTTGGTTGAGTTTAAAGAACAGCCCAGCTGGTTATTCTCATTCTCCCTTTTTTTTTGGATTAGAGTAGAGAAGACTTTGCCCCCTTCCTCCAGTCTCAGTGACGTTCTCACAGCCACCAGCTCCTCGGCACAGATGATACCACTGGTTTAGGACACTTGTTCCGGCTTTTCTCTCCCTTTCCCTGGTGTGACCAGAAGTCTGAATCTGTGAAAGTTTTTCGCCCCCTCCTCCTGTCTCACAGTAGTCTGACAGCCAGCAGCCCCTCAGTACACGACCACAACTTTGTCCGGTTATTAATCTTTTTCGTCCTACTTATCTCTCCCTGCCTGCAGCACCAACTACTCCCTACACTAACCAGCAGCAGAATGGCGGCAGGACGTGTGACCAGCATTATTATACCCCAAGGTCACATGTCCAGCCTGACCAATCACAGCCAGGAAAATGGTGACAGCTACAAGCTTGCTACCTTTCAATGAACTTTATTGACAAACAATGAACCGATACACGAAGAGACGCAGGACTGTACATGTATCGGTGTGTCTGCATGAACACGTGGGGGTTCCAGTTGGTTTATCCCAACATACAGTACAACACAAAACACCAAAGGTTTCATCTTCCTTATTGGATGTACAATGTATACTGTGCACTACACAGAGAAGATGAACACCAGGGCACAGGTACGGTTATTGGTGTACAGGCGAGACCCAACTTGTGACCCAAGAATATTGGATTTCCTCTCATTATTATTTCCTGTCGTTCTTTTTCTTCAGCTAATTCAGTCATTGGGGTAGATAGAGAAGAGGCGCAGCTCCCCCATCAGCCACCGGCCCATTTGGCTCTATAAATGTCACCCTCTTATGTTGCACTTGCAGATATGATTCTTAAATGTCATAATGTGTGAAAGGTTTAAGTACCAATAATTATAAAACTAAACGTTGTGTGTGGAAGGCCAGACGTCACCCGCCATTACCGGAGGCGCCATTCCTGTACTATACTCATCTTCAAATGTCACAAAGATAGCGCAGGGTTAACACAAGTGCAGCCGGCCGAGAACTTTACCCCCTGGAAGGCCGCTCTCTATTAGCTTCATACAATGTAGGGAAGAGATTTCCTGAGCTGAATGGAGTCTTATCAGGAGGGACGGTCGGATACATTCTGCATGTTATCCGTCTCCAAGGTCCAATGAACCATGGCGAGAAGTTGGTTTATCCGAGAAGAATTCCCTGTGACAGTGTGGCCAGGGGATGGGGGAAGGGGAGCAGATTTAGTGAGAAAGCGAAGGACTCGGGAATGGTCATAGTGGCGGCATCTGTTGTATTGATCTGAGCTCCGATGTCCCCTGACGTTACTTCCATTACGTGATGCTCACTACTCCATCTACTTGTAAAGGGTTTCCATTTATTTTATTTTAAAAGCCCAAATAGTAACTACAAGGGGTCAGAATTCCAGCATTACCCTGATGGGGGTGTCAGATTCCTCTTATAGTTTGCACCTATATATAGTAAGGATAGTGCAATGACCTCTGCGGCCGCACTGACCGCCCTTCATTGGGCTCTTCTTAGTATAAGTGTTCACATTCATGGAGTTACCCATAGTGCTCCCAATAACATAATATAATAATATTGGGGATCGCCTCCATAACATTGATGTCCCCCCACACAATGCCCCCCGTAGTGCTCCCAATAATAATATGGGGGGTGGGGTGGGGTTTCAGAGGCGGCGCAGCGTGTCTTCCAGTGTGATGGCCGGGACGCTCCCCGAACCCTGCGCCGCGCGTATTAGTATTAGTCACATACATGCCGCCGTCCTGGCTGCTTCTATTTAACCACCAACAATTGATGCCGTAATTTTCTCTGTATAAACACATTTCCCGGTTAAAGGTCAATATATTCCTTATTATTGTGTGAATGAAAAAACATGATAAAAATTATGTTTAATGCAAAAATCCAAGTCAGCGAATCGTCCACCAGTGAAGTGAATGTGTAATGTGACTGGTAACGGGGAGAGGTGGCCGAGCTGTGCGGAGTACACTGACATAGGTCCCAGATATACCTGCTCTACCTGTATATGTAATGTGACTGGTAACGGGGAGAGGTGGCCGAGCTGTGCGGAGTACACTGACATAGATCCCAGATATACCTGCTCTACCTGTATATGTAATGTGACTGGTAACGGGGAGAGGTGGCCGAGCTGTGCGGAGTACACTGACATAGATCCCAGATATACCTGCTCTACCTGTATATGTAATGTGACTGGTAACGGGGAGAGGTGGCCGAGCTGTGCGGAGTACACTGACATAGATCCCAGTATATACCTGCTCTACCTGTATATGTAATGTGACTGGTAACGGGGAGAGGTGGCCGAGCTGTGCGGAGTACACTGACATAGATCCCAGATATACCTGCTCTACCTGTATATGTAATGTGACTGGTAACGGGGAGAGGTGGCCGAGCTGTGCGGAGTACACTGACATAGATCCCAGTATATAGAGACGTCAGCTGCACAGTATACAGAATGGTCCAGTATAATCTTGGAGGGGGGGGGGTGCCAGTCATGTATATGGATATAAGGCATCATCTTACCCTCTGTCAGGGGCGCGGGTCGTCTATCCCGCCGTACACAGAGATGAGACTGATCCTGTAAAGGTGGCGTTTCCTCCTCCTTCTTCTCGGCTGTTAATCTGTTTTCCTCATTTCCATTTTGATGCCGTCTTCTGTTTTCTGGAGTTATTAGAAATCATAAAAATCCTTGTGAAGTCGGAGTATAAAGAGGCCTGATAGTAATTAGCCTCATCGCTGACACCTCGACAACTCTATGGAATTATTAGTGCTGGCCGATCCATGGTAACGTCCGCGCTGTGCTTTATGTCTTACAGTCATCCAGGCCATGAGACCCGTCCGCTTTAACCGATGGGGATTACCCGACATTAACAGTGAGACCATGGAAACCAGTGAACCCGGAGTCTTCGCTGGGGGCGATCTTGCCGGTTTGGCCAATACGACTGTTGAATCTGTTAATGACGGGAAGCAAGCGTCCTGGTACATCCACAGATATATACAGGTAGAGCATTGCCCCTATATGTATAATGTGCCGGATCATCCCATAGACTGATGGAACTGTGGCCCCTAATGTTATTACCATAAGGAACATGTACGGCCAACAAACCATTATATCTGCTCTGACCCTGAAAAAGCCAAACACAGACGCCCATAAGGCTTCTATACTACCAGGAAGATGGTGATGCCTCATGTGACTAACATTACACTAAGCATGATGGGATTGATCTTTTTATCTATAGGGAATCACCCCCGTAACACATAATAACACAACACCCCCCCCCCCCCAATTCTGCATCACCGACAGCAGGGGCTGGCTGGCAAATTTTAGCCCGGGGGGCAAGTACACAGCACTGGCCCATGAGTAGCAGGCTGGCAGCCCATCCTTAAAGGACCACTCTGGCCTCTTACCTCTTACCTATAACATCTTCGGTCCTTCCAGTCATTTGTGACCAAATATCCTACTGTGCCCTGTGAAAGGGTCAGAACTCACTTTCCTGTATAAGTCTATGGGGCGGCTCAGTGATGACACAGAACGGTCCCATAGACAGATGCTAGGAAAGCTGGGTGACCTCCATCATACTGATTATAAGATGCTGGGAAAGCTGGGTGACCTCCATGATACTAAGTATAAGATGCTGTGAAAGCTGGGTGACCTCCATTATACTGAGTATAGGATAGTGGGAAAGCTGGGTGACCCCCGTCATACTGAGTATAAGATGGTGGGAAAGCTGGGTAACCTCCATCATACTGACTACAAGATACTGGGAAAGCTGTGTGACCTCCATCATATTTAGTATAAGATGCTGGGAAAGCTGGGTGACCTCCATCCTACTGAGTATAAGATGGTGGAAAAGCTGGTGACCCCCATAATACTGTGTACAAGATGCTGGAAAGCTGGGTGACCTCCATCATACTAAGTATAAGATGGTGGAAAAGCTGGTGACCCCCATAAAACTGTGTATAAGATGCTGGAAGGCTGGGTGACCTCCATCATACTGAGTATAAGATGGTGGGAAAGCTGGGTGACCTCCATCATACTGAGTATAAGATGGTGGGAAAGCTGGGTGACCTCCATTATACTGAGGATAAGATGGTGGGAAAGCTGGGTGACCTCCATTATACTGACTACAAATACAAGATGCTGGGAAAGCTGCCTGACCCTCATTATACTGACTACTACGCAAGATGCTGGGAAAGCTGGGGTTACTGTATTTTTACAATAGTTTATATCACTCGATGTACTTCTGTATATATGTCTCCTCTATGTACTCCTGTGTAGGTCTCCTCTTGTATATATGTATCATCTATATACTTCTGTATATACGTCTCCTCTATGTACTGCTGTATATATGTATCCTCTATGTCCTCCTGTATATATGCCTCCTCTATGTACTCCTGTATATATATGTATACTCTATGTACTGCTGTATATATGCCTCCCCCTGTATATATGTATCCTCTATGTACTGCTGTATACATGTATCCTCTATTTACTGCTGTATATATGTATCCACTATGTACTCCTGTATATATGTATCCTCTATGCCCTCCTGTATATATGTATCCTCTATGTAGCAGGGACACATGCAGGCGAGGGCATTTCCGGGATAAGCGAGGGGGGGGGGGGGGTAGCGGGACACATGGTGCCTCCATCTAGGTAGAGTGTAGTAGTGGAGGTATAGTGGATAATGGGTGTAGTAGTACAGGTAAAGATGAGGGGTGAGGTAGTACAGGTATAGATATGGGGGGTATTAGTAATACTGATGAGGGGGATTAGTAGTACAGGTATAGATGTGGGCTGTAGTAGTACAGGTAAAGATGAGGGGTGTAGTAGGAATAAAGGTATAGATGAGAGGTGATAGGGGCATACTGGGGGAAACTGGGGCAGCTGGGGATGACTGGGAGAGCTGGGGGTGTACGGGGCAAACTGGGGAGTGAGTGGGGCAGCTGGGGGTGACTGAGGGGGACTGGGGCAAACTGGGCTTGACTTAAGCGGGACTGGGGCAGTTGGAGTTGACTGAATGAGGACTAGGGCAGACTGGGGGTGACTGAAGGGGGACTGGGGCAGACTTGGGCGACTGAGGGGGGACTGGGCAGACTGTGGATGACTGAGAGGGACTGGGGCAGACTGGGGTGACTGAGGGGGACTGGGCAGACTGTGGATGACTGAGGGGGACTGGGGGTGACTCTAGGGGGACTGGGGCAGCTGGGGGTGACAGAGGGGGACTGAGGCAGACTGGGGGTGACTCTAGAGGGATTGGGCAGCTGGGGGTGATTGGGGCAGGAGTGCACATATCCCTCCTCCTCTCACCCCGGCACACAGGTTCCCCTACCGGCCACACGTGCAGGTCCCCGGTCTCTGAAGCAGGCCACAGGGACTGTAGAGGTGATAGCGTCACTGCCATTACTGGAGCTGTACAGCGGGATCGGGGGATGCAGATCCTGCTGTTCAGCTCCAGGACCCGAAGCAACGTTATCACCACTACAGTCCCTGCAGCCTCCTCCAGAGACCGGGGACCTGCACGTGTGGCCGGGAGGGGAGCAGGACGTGATATGTATAGCTGGGGTAGGTCAGTCGCGGCTCTGTTAGGCGGACTGCCGACCGCCCTGCACCTCACCTCCGGCCCGACACTCCACGCACCGCCGCCCGCCATGCACCTCACCTCCGCGCCGACTGCTTGACCTGCACCTCTTGCCCGGCCGCCAACCCGTCACTCTACGCTGCTCCACCTGCAATGATTTTTTGTGAAAATTGAATTTACGGTTTTAATCTAAATTGATTCTAACCTTCTGGGCAAATTAATTTGATTAATCGCCCAGCCCTAACTCCTCTGTATGTATGTATCCTCTATGCACCCCTGTATATATGTCTCCTCCTGTATATATGTATCCTCTGTATGTCTCCTCCTGTATATATGTCTCCTCCTGTATGTATGTATCCTCTATGTACCCCTGTATATGTCTCCTCCTGTATATATGTATCCTCTGTATGTCTCCTCCTGTATATATGTCTCCTCCTGTATATATGTATCCTCTGTATGTCTCCTCCTGTATGTATGTATCCTCTATGTACCCCTGTATATATGTCTCCTCCTGTATATATGTCTCCTCCTGTATGTATGTATCCTCTATGTACCCCTGTATATATGTCTCCTCCTGTATATATGTATCCTCTGTATGTCTCCTCCTGTATATAAGTCTCCTCCTGTATATATGTATCCTCTATGTACCCCTGTATATATGTCTCCTCCTGTATATATGTATCCTCTGTATGTCTCCTCCTGTATATATGTATCCTCTATGTACCCCTGTATATATGTCTCCTCCTGTATATATGTATCCTCTGTATGTCTCCTCCTGTATATATGTATCCTCTATGTACCCCTCTGTATGTCTCCTCCTGTATATATGTATCCTCTATGTACCCCTCTGTATGTCTCCTCCTGTATATACATATCCTACATGTACCCCTGTATATATGTCTCCTCCTGTATATATGTATCCTCTGTATGTCTCCTCCTGTATATATGTCTCCTCCTGTATATATGTATCCTCTATGTACCCCTGGTAAAGTCCAAGGTTGGAACAGCGGAACCTCCCAGGGATGCACAGTCTCCGTCAGGTGGGCCCACACCTGATACTCAATAGCGAAAAAGAAATGGTGTGGAGACAGCATCCATCCAGTGAAAAAATATTTTTACTTTATTTTAAGCCATTGCATATAAAAAGATTACCGACGTTTCGGCTCTAACACTCCTGAGCCTTTCTCAAGTGTTAGAGCCGAAACGTCGGTAATCTTTTTATATGCAATGGCTTAAAATAAAGTAAAAATATTTTTTCACTGGATGGATGCTGTCTCCACACCATTTCTTTTTCTCTATGTACCCCTGTATATGTCTCCTCCTGTATATATGTATCTTATATGTACCCCTGTATAGATGTATCCTCCTGTATATATGTATCCTCTATGTACCCCTGTATATATGTCTCCTCCTGTATATATGTATCCTCTATGTACCCCTCTGTATGTCTCCTCCTGTATATATGTATCCTCTATATACTCCTCAGTATGTCTCCTCTTGTATATATGTATCCTCTATGTACCCCTGTATATATGCCTCCTCCTGTATATATGTATCCTCTATGTACCCCTGTATATATGCTTCCTCCTGTATATATGTATGCTCTATGTACCCCTTTGTATGTCTCCTCCTGTATATATGTATCCTCTATATACTCCTCAGTATGTCTCCTCTTGTATATATGTATCCTCTATGTACCCCTGTATATATGTATCCTCCTGTATATATGTATCCTCTATGTACCCCTGTATATATGCTTCCTCCTGTATATATGTATCCTCTATGTACCCCTTTGTATGTCTCCTCCTGTATATATGTATCCTCCTGTGTAGGTCTCCTGTATATATGTATCCTCCTGTGTAGGTCTCCTGTATATATGTATCCTCTATGTCAGGGAGGGGGAACCTTGGCTCTTCAGCTGTTGCAAAACTACAACTCCCATCATCCATGGACAGCCTATGGCTCTCCAGCTATGATGGGAGTTGTAGTTTTGCAGCAGCTGGAGGGCCTTGGTTCCCTCCCCCTGCTCTATGGCCTGCTGTGTAGATCTCCTGCTGTGTAGGTACCTTGCTTGCTGCAGACACCATCTTCTCGGTCTTCAGGCTCTTCTAGCCCAGTTGCAGAAGAACCAGCTGGGAGGAGAGAGCGGCCTCTGGTGGCCGGAGGAAGATACTGCCTACAGCAGTTTGCTTTTTACCATAAGCCTCTTAGGCTTATAGAAAGCATAGTGGCCATACAGGGGGCGGGGCTTACCGGCATGGGGGCGGGGCTTCGGCGGCCGCTTCCATCACAGTCCGGATCCACCACAGCCACAGGTAAATATGACTGAAGAGGGCGGGGCTGTAAGCAGGGGAGGCACTGAGGACTCCAGCCAGCTGTCAGCAGCCATGCGGCCCTGACAACTGGGGGAAGACCGGCCCGGGGGGCATATGCCCCCCTGCCCCCCGGCCCAGCCCGCCCCTGACCGACAGCGACGGCCAGAGAAACCAGAAGAGATGACAATAAATCTACATCATATACTGAATGTAAGCTGTCTAGGCTTATAAACCTGTAAAAAGGCATACAACCACACACACATTAGGGATGAGCAATCCCAGCCTCCCGAACCCAGATTCGTTCAGAATTTAGCAAAAAGTTTGATTTGTCATCGAACAATACTTTTTGCAAATATTGGAGAGGTTTGCTAAGAGCGGCCGCACATCTCAAAACAAAAAGTTATTCTCTCTTGTCCCTGCTCCGCTGGTGTCGTCTTATGACTCTCCGGTCCCATCCCGCTGACGTCTCCGGTGAGGGCCGGCTGAGTGGGCCTTCACCAAAGAAGACGACGGGACCAGAGAAGAAGGGCCGCGGGGGAGAGCAGACATGTACCAACCTGCCACCATCTTACTCGTAAAATACCCCACCTGAAGGTGAAAGTCCAGTCAAAGTCTTACAAAAACTCCTGTCAATAACCACAGCAGATAACAATTATAACCGTTATTATTACCGTCCGGAGGTGCCGGACTCCCAGCCAGCAATGAACCTTCCATCTCCTTCTACCACCACCAGCTGTGACCTGAAGAACCTTGTGCAGATACCCAGAAGAGACTGTAAGAGAAACCTGAGTAACTATATTCCATTGGTGACGTCATACAAGAACGTGACTGACGGGATAGCCGCTCCAGGGCCACACTGTGGGGAAGAACTGCCCTCCCCTAGCTGGAGAGATCTTATAAGGGGGATGGGTGCCCCCCATCATTACATCAGAGCTGTGGGAGAGGACCCCAAGTTAGCCCCTTCCTCTCCGAGCTCTGGGGGCCAGAATAAGGAGACATAAAAGGAAGGAGTGAGTGTTAATAGGGGAGAGTCTGACTCATCATGGGGCACGCCATTGGTGGTCATATGCCCTATAGGCTTGCTGTCACTGGGAATACCATTTAGAAAACTACAAGTCCCATGATTCCTGTCCCCTCCTACACACACACTTGCATGCCCATCTATTAGAAGGTGTAAGGTAGTGCTGTAATTACCTTTTACACATAACAGGCTCCAGAGATTTACTTGTTTCATCTGCTGCCCAGTATGTGCAACACAATCCCTGCAGAAACACTAGGGACGGGAGCAGTCAGGGCACAGTGGAGATGGGGACTTGGTGTAATATATGGAGTAGGGAGCAGGGGAGGGGTCCGGTCTTACATGGTGGGGGGATGGAGGCTAACCAGTCATCAGAAGGGCGGCTTACAGACATCACACACAGACTGATCTCGCTGCATGTTAACCTTCTGAGGTCAGGCGTTGTATGTGGAGTATGTGACCTTGCTATGTTCTGGGCTCCTATCACATGTGCTAATACGGTTATAGAAAAGCTCTGGTGGAGGAGCGACGCTTCATCTCATCTCGGCATCCGGCGCTTTCTTTGGAGACACGTGGCAGAATTAATTTAGTCTTAGATAAAGTCTAATGAATTTGTGCAGATATCTGAGTGTGAATAATCCGGGGAGGTGAAAGTCAATGAGGATAATGAATTATTGCTCCCCGGTGGCAGAAGCCGTCACACAGTCCACGCCACCAACGCCATGCATTTGCACAGAATATTAGACCTCATTTTTCATAGTCAATTAACCCGGTGATACGGACGGGCGCGGGGGGGGGGGGGGGGGTGTTTTTAGTCTTTGATAACACATCTCATGGTCTTCTTGTATTTGGCCAGGGCTTACATGGAGCGTCTGTTAGCGGCGAGCCGGAGCTGCCCTTGTTCTACACGCCCATAGACACAGTGGATATCAGTGTGGAAATGGCCGGGCTGAAGTTCCTGAATCCTTTTGGGCTGGCGAGTGCTCCACCTACCACCAGCGCCCCCATGATCCGCAGAGCCTTCCAGGCCGGATGGAGTTTCGCTTTAACCAAAACGTTTTCTCTGGAGAAGGTAAATGATTTCCAGTTGTTTTCTATTATTGAAGTTGGGTCGTATATGTTCTATCATGTCTTATAATTCATGCAAGAAAATGGTGGATGGACGTATTGGGTTGTAGATGGTTCTAATCAATAGCTTTAGGTAGTTTATGTGTTTAATCTGAACATGGAAACCATCCTTTATTGATCCAGGTCACAACCCCAAGGATCTGCCATGAGCACTGGGGGCGCTCTAGCCAGACGCAGTAGAGATGTAGAGTTATATGGCTGCTCCATAGAGGTGGCTCCTGTGTTGACCTATGTGATGGCCATACACTATAATAGGACCCCCGAGGATCTGCCATGAGCACTGGGGGCGCTCTAGCCAGACGCAGTAGAGATGTAGAGTTATATGGCTGCTCCATAGAGGTGGCTCCTGTGTTGACCTATGTGATGGCCATACACTATAATAGGACCCCCGAGGATCTGCCATGAGCACTGGGGGCGCTCTAGCCAGACGCAGTAGAGATGTAGAGTTATATGGCTGCTCCATAGAGGTGGCTCCTGTGATGCCCCGACATTGCAGCCATAAGAGGGGTAATGAGAACGCTGGCATAGATCTGGTCATGTGCTCATCTACAGATGAGAGAATGTTTTCTTTTTTATTAATATTTTTGATATTTTGTAAATTTCCTATGTGTTTCACAACTGATGGAAGCCAAAACCATCAAAACCATGGGTCGTGTCTGTTCCTGTATACACTGTATGTAATAACCGGAACGATGGGGCAGAATTACTACTGCAAAGGTTTCAGATGCCCAGTTGGCCAGTTCGCCACGCTCTGCATTTACTGTGTGATGTAGATTATGCCTCCTCGTCACTGGAACTTGGATAAGTAGGAACAAGGGGTGTGGCTTATCTTAAAGTGGGTGTGTCAACTTGGAGGAGGGGTCTGAAATGGGGTGTGGCTTATCTGAAAGGGGGTGTGGCTTGGACACAGCATCATATGCCAAAAATGTTGCTGATATGTTGCCTCCAGGATCTCATTCATCATTAGCCTGTCTGGTCTATGTTATAGGCCACAGTCTTCATATAGAGGTCTTAGGCCTTTTTCACAGGTTAAGTGATTTTTCTGGGCCACAAAACCTCCCGCTATTTTTTTACGTGATGCATGGAAAATCATCCGTATTTGCATCTGTTTCCGTCAAATGTGAACAGTACTAGTAATAAAGTTGCACACATTTTTACCTGTGATTTTTACGAACATCACACATATGCCATCCGTAAAAATCTAAGCTGAACCGCAATTGCGGATCCACAATTACGGACAACATTATGGGACGTGTGAATGAGGTCTGAACTCTTCTGTCTGGAAGCTGCTGATAAATGTGGCACAAGTCGTGTAAAATAGTTTTGATGCAACTTGTAGCAGAGTTCTGGTGCATTTGTATTCACAGTAAATCTGCGCCATAGTTGGAATAAGCAAAGTGTCTAACATGGTGAAATATTCCGGACACATTTAGTGCCAGGTTCCCTGGAGGAAGGTTTGGAGTGACTGAGGACGTTCCTGAGGACTGGGGAGGTTCCGGCCCCCTGGGAGTTGAGTCTGCACGGAGTGATCGTCTATCCTCTATGTACACTCTATCCATACGTAGATTCATCCAGTGCTCACGTTCCACTTACAGACGCCGAGACTTTTCCACCATGATAATGGCTTTGGAAATCGGTGTCTGTCAGGAAGACTCATTCTCGGGTTTGCATATTAATTTTCACTTTTGAATTATCAATTGTTGCAGCCAGGAAGGGGCTTAAATCTATTGTTTAACCTACTAAGAGGAATTGACTGGAAGCGCTCAGGTTTCCCGAGCCCCATACTAATGAGATTTCCTTCCATACAATCCGAAGGAAACAACGCATGATAGGCATTAATTTACCCGCAACGTGTTGCAATTTTAATACCCTTCAGTATAAATCTGTGGATTATGTGAGGAAATACCAGTCACTAATTAGAGACGTCTTACTGCAACCAAACAAAAGCGCGGCGGGCGGAGGCGGGAGAAGATTGAGACATTAGAGAGAGGCTCCGGCAGGAGATGTCCCCGCACGGATGGTTGTCTGGCTTCTGACCCGCCCACTTACCTCTGACCATTGTCCAATTGGCATCAATATAGGTGATCGATATCCGATCAATGTGGCATCCACAGATAGAAGTTAGAGAAGGTTTGCTGGGTGTCAGATTGTATCCGGCAGGCGCCCAGCTGTCACATGGAGTGAGCGTTAAGCGTTCTCCGGCCGCCGCCTTTGCTTTTATTTAGATGTTTTGTGGCCCGGTCTCTGGTGAACGTGTAATTCTGATTAATCGGAGACATCTGCCTTCACTCCGCCGCTGACATGCATTGATTTGTATGGCTGTCACTTTCAATAATCCGCTCAGTTTTTTTCATTACAGGCACTCGGTGATGTGATCGCCCAAGCAAAGTTTCCCGCAGATCTCACCTTCCTATTTCATCTGTGTTTTTTTTTTTCTTCTTCTTTCCTTTCACCTCATTTAACCACGACAAAAATAGTGCGTGCCGATTATGTGCAAATTTAATTGCACGCTTACAATCTATAGTGTGGGAAGTCACTGAATCAGCAGTATTTTACGTAGCGCAGCATTAAAGCAATAACGGAGAGAAGACGAGAAGATGGAGGGTCTATTTACAGAGGGATAGAGTCATTAAAGCGTGCGCGGAGTCGCCATTAGCGGGATAATGTATGATCATTGTTAGGAGGAGACGGGACTTACTAATCCATGAATGGATGGAGATCAGATATATACTTTGCAGCTTGGCAGGTACATAATGTGCATTATTTATGGCCGCCTCATATGCCATTAGCAAACCATTTCCCCTAATAGTGCGACTTAGATGAATAGTCGGCAGGACCATGCGCCGCCCGTTCCTTGCAAGGAAATTGGGCCATTTTTTTGCACAAAGATCTTTTTTTTCTTCCCCTATTATGTAATCGGATTCTAGTTAGGTTTGCAGAATAGGTTTATGAATTGCTGTGGAATGGCAGGTCGTCCTGCAAGGCCCAAGCACAATGGATTTCTCTGCTCATAGACGAGATGATGAGCTCGTTCGCCATGGAAGGCGGCGGCGGTAATGGAGCCGGGCGGCGGAGCCTGCAGCACATGCACAACCTGCACAACACTTAACCTCTTCTATTACCGGAGTCAATTCGCTTCATCTCTGAGTCATTGGATGATGTACAATATCACTTTACTATTTCAGGAGAAACTGGTCAGCCGTTCGCTCGGGCACCCCGCTCCATCTGCTATTAAGGAATGACCCTGAAACCCAATATGGTGAAATCAATGGCCGCTCATTATCCGCTCTTTGTTATTACCGTCACTAAATAGGAATTTATCCCAGCCGCTTTACACATAAGTCTGGAATAGCAGAGCTGTGTGTGTAACCGCGAGCTCATGGGCCCATCCACTGGAGGACGCTATGG
This sequence comes from Dendropsophus ebraccatus, assembly GCF_027789765.1. Taxonomy (NCBI): domain Eukaryota; kingdom Metazoa; phylum Chordata; class Amphibia; order Anura; family Hylidae; genus Dendropsophus; species Dendropsophus ebraccatus. The sequence continues at coordinate 169,352,418 of NC_091457.1, forward strand.
TGTGTACTGTGGCCCAGACTTACTGGATATCCTGGAAAATTAGGTCCGACACCTTGAATGGAGAAAAAAATTTCTTTATTTCACACAGGATAATACAGAGGATTAGACACAATCACTGGCTGAGGCGTTCCGGCCACACTCGTCTCGCTCACAATCTCTCAACCTCTAAGAGGCAAGAGTCACCGGAACCCATCAGCCAGCGATTGTTTCCTATCCTATGTATTATGCCGGGTGAAGTTTTTACTCCATTCAAGGTGCTGGGCTTTTCTTTTATGCTGATCCTGGTCATCATGATGCCTCCGGCTTCCTTACCATACTCTGCCATTTACTCTCCGGCTCATCATGATGCCCCCAGCTTCCTTACCATACTCTGGATCATCGTGATTCCCCCGATCTCCTTACCATACTCTGGCGTTTACTGTCTGGACCTCCGTGATGCCCCCGGCTCCCTTACCATATTCTGCCATTTACTCTCCGGACCTCCATGATGCCCCCTGCTTCCTTACTATATTCTGCCATTTTTTCTCCGCCCTCCGTGATGCCTCCGGTTTCTTTACCATACTCTGCCATTTACTCTCTGGACCACCGTGATTCCCCCAGCTTCCTTACCATACTCTGGATCATCGTGATTCCCCCGATCTCCTTACCATACTCTCCGGACCTCCATGATGCCCCCAGCTTCCTTACCATACTCGGCCATTTACTCTCTGGACCATTGTGATGCCCCCGGCTTCCTTACCATACCCTGCCATTTACTCTCCGGACCTCCATGATGCCCCCGGCTTCCTTACCATACCCTGCCATTTACTCTCCGGACCTCCATGATGCCCCCGGCTTCCTTACCATACCCTGCCATTTACTCTCCGGACCTCCATGATGCCCCCGGCTTCCTTACCATACTCGGTCATTTACTCTCCGGACCTCCATGATGCCCCCGGCTTCCTTACCATACCCTGCCATTTACTCTCTGGACCATTGTGATGCCCCCGGCTTCCTTACCATACCCTGCCATTTACTCTCTGGACCATTGTGATGCCCCCGGCTTCCTTAGCAGTCATTTAACAGACTTTCAGCCAGAAATTGCCGGAAGAATATACATTCCACTCCCCGGCTCATTGCTGAAGATGAACTCCATAGAATTCTATAGGTCAGTGATTAAGTGTGGCGGCAGATCCCCGTCTCGGGTAGGATGAAGGGCTACCATCAGGGCAGCAGACTCTCAGTACGTTACATTTAATTATAAAGGGTCATTTCACTATTATAAAAGTTTCATATTAAAGGAGATTGGTCTGTAATACCAGTCTCTAACTATAGACAGGGGTGGCGCTGTTTCTGATGATACAATAGACTTTCACTTTTAGTCTCAGGAAATGTTAGAGTTAAATATTAAAGAGTTTTTCCTCTAGTGCGTCAACATGTTCGACATAGAAGAGCGATGAACCGGGAGAAGATCCCTTGTACTCTCGTCTCTCGGGGGGTAGACATATATGAGATTAATGTGGGAATTGTTGGAAACAATATGGCCTCACGCACACGACTGTATCATAGACGTGTCCCTTATTCTCCCTCCATGTGTCTCTTATTTCATATGGAGACAAACGTTTCTAGAATAGTTCCGGACCCACAGTGCCCTATAGAGCCCCATACCCATACTGAGGTCCCCACAATCCTGTAGGGTACAGAACCATATGGCTCAAGTCACAGCCAGCCAGCGACCACTACAGAAGAAACGTAGTGTTACATGATGGTCATTCAGACCGAAGGAAGGCTCGAATCCTCCAGCTCAAGAGTTGACACTCTGGATGCCAGTGGGGACCCCCTCTGTGATGTCATACACCATAAAAGGGTATATAATCCATCATACACCATAAAAGGGCATATGATCCATGATACACCATAAGGTTAGGTTCACACTACGTAAGTTTCCGGCCGTAGCGCGCTCCGTGAATAAGCGGCCGGAGATTTGCGTAGTTTGCGTACAATGGAAAGTATACGATCTACGGCTGCACAGTTCACACTATGTACGAACTTACGCCCGGATCGTATGCGGCGCCGTAAAAAATGAACCAGACCATTGTTTCGGGACGGAAATGCTGTAACTTACGCCCGTAGCGTAACATGCGGTCCCGTACGGAGTGGTGATTTCTTTGTTTTTCCACTTTAATTTGCTGATCCAAAAGGTTCTGTGGGGTGTCCGGGGCTAGCCGAAGATTTCCAAGTAAAATACCGCTGTCAGATCGCTACGTACGCTGCTCGGGAAGCGTACGTAGCTTACGAGCGTAAGTTCATGGACCGTACGTAGCCGGCCGCAACTTGCGTAAATCCCGGCCCATATATGTCCGGCCGCGAAAAATATGCGTCCGGACATATACGTAGTGTGAACATAGCCTAAAAGGGCATATGATTAGAGATAAGCAAACCAGGATCATGCTCGAGTCCATATGAACCCGATCGTTCGGTATGTGATTAGCGGGGGCTGCTGAAGTTGGATAAAGCCCTAAGGCTATGTGGAAATCATGGATATAGTCATTGGCTGTATCCATGTTTTCCAGACAACCTTAGAGCTTTATCCAAGTTCTGCAGCCGCCGCTAAGCAAATGCAGAACGTTCGGGTTCGGATCTACTCGAACCCGAACCCGGTTCGCTCATCTCTACATATGATCCATCATACACCATAAGGCTATGTTCACACTTCGGCAACAACGGCCGTAATTTATGCGCCTGTGAGCACTGCCTATTGATCTATGGGATCCCGGCCGGAGCGTATACTCATCGTATACGCTCCGGCCCCGGATCCCGTGCGGCGCTGCAAATAACTGACTTGTCAGTTTCCTGCGGCCACAGGAAACCCTGTGAGTTCACATAATGAAGTGAGCGGCTCCAGCCTCTTGCTTAATTGTGTGCTGTGGGAGGTTTTGATACGGGCGCACAATAATTCCGGGATGATCCAGGCAGAGACCGGCCATTCCGTGACATGGTCGGGGTCACGGAATGGCTGGTCATTCACGTAATGTAAACATAGCCTATAAGGGCATACGATCTATCCATGAAAGGGCATATGATCTATCCATAAAAGGGCATATGATTCATCATACACTATAAAAGGGCATATAATCTATCCATAAAAGGGCATATGATCCACAAACATAATGAGGAGCTACGTAGAGTAGCTTATGACGGTGACCACCATGAACGGTGACATCGCTGTGGCATACGATGGCACTGTATAGAGCGATATGAAGAGGGGCGGCCTCTATGATACAACCCCTATAATAGATATACATGATAAGAGGGATACATTATAATCTCCAGGACACTACACATAATTTCTCGGTAATGAGTGGCGGCGCCCGGTTAACGTCTCTGAATCTTTGGCGCAAAGTTAAAAACAACTCTTTAAAATGAGACGGAGAGACTTGACATTTGAAATTCTGCTGTTCCTGTTATGAGAAAGGTTGCTCCGCGCCGATCGCTTATGAAATGAAATATTAAAATTTCACAATAGAGTTTTGATGAAGTACAATTTGCCGAGCTTGCATATAATAAAGAAATTAAACGCTTACCCAGGGAATAGCGGAGAAACGATCGCCCCGGCTGAACATCTGCTCAGAATTTTATTATCCCGTCCTGCCGACACGCTTCCTCCCTGGTTGTCGCTGGAGATTGACAGCTGAATATTACTCGATCTCCCTTGTAAATAGAATTCATTCTCTCGCGAGCAGCGAGCGGTGAATGCGTTTCTCTGTAACCGGTAATAAAAGGGTCAATTGACTTATGATTATTATTATTATTATTATTATTATTATTATTTTTCCTATTATTATTTTATTTTCTTATTGGAAATTATTTGCTTTGTTTTAAATCCCATTTTTTTTTATCCTTTTTTCACCTGTGACATTTGTAGATTGTAGTCTAATACGCTGTAACAAAAATAGACCATTGACTTGGAGTAATATGGCGGTAAGCGGCGGCGTTCTTCTTTATTGTGAGACTGATCTAGTGCAGAGCAGCAGCGTCGCCGTCTGAAGGGAGATGAATGATCAGATCATTAATGGTGAGATTACATGGCTTGGCTTCACACCAGCACAATTCTGCAAAGCTTTATTCCTCATCTCGCTGCTATGCAAATGACTGGGAGACGCCGGAGACGACTAGAACCATTAACCCCCCAATACAGGGAGAAAAATCCCAAAAACTGAGAGAGAGAAATTACTTTACACTTTTAGCATCTTCTGACTACATATTATTGTCTCTGCTGATGGCGGAACCATCCGATCCTGTAGGAGACAACGCAGTGTAGGAATAATAATAATAATTCACCTCGGTGTAACAGTAACTTGTATTGAGAGCAATTTGCAAGAAGAGATCGCAGTTTTTTTTTTAAACTGTAACTTGGTGTAAGAGCATTGCTTTGGTGTAAGAGCGCCCTGTACTGGGTGGGAGGGGGAGTGGGGGAGGGGCATGGTCTGCATAGCGGGGTCTACAGCCCTGTACTCTGACCCAGGAAGTCTCACTCACCTTCCAAATCATAGCAGATCCACTTCAGGCTGGGGCTTACATCAGGGGACAGGACTGTGGAGGTAATCTCTCCATAGCTGTAACCCCGGACAGAGAGTGCTGCTATACTGTGCCCACATATACCCTGTTCACTCCTTCAGGCTCCCTACAGGCTCTGTCAACCCTTGTGTTTCCCATCCTCTCCATTCCTGCTATAATGTGCCTGCACTTACACTCAGCTATACACAAACTGCTGCTATAATGTGCCTGCACTCACACTAAGCTATACACACTGCTGCTATAATGTGCCTGCACTTACACTCAGCTATACCCACTGCTGTATAGAGAGTTTTCTGTCTCTGTCCTCCTGCACAGCTCTGTGATTCTCACTCCCTGATTGGTCCATGCTGGAGACACACCCCTTCCCCATTGCTGTCATGTGACCACACAGACCTCTGACAGCAGCCCTGCTTCTCTATTCCAGCCTGTTGTACTATGCTACTGCATTATGGGGATCTGCAGTTCAATCCTGTATCTACAAGCTGCTGCTGCTGTGTTATCAGGGTTATGCAGTTACTATACATTATACACCACATGCTGATTGCTATACTGTACAGTAACTTATATATCACATATCCAGCTGCTGTGTTATCAGGGTTATGCAGTTACTATACATTATATACCACATGCTGCTCTACTGTACAGTAACTTATATATCACATATCCAGCTGCTGTGTTATCAGGGTTATACAGTTACTATACATTATACACCACATGCTGCTATACTGTACAGTAACTTATATATCACATATCCAGCTGCTGCTGTGTTATCAGGGTTATACAGTTACTATACATTATACACCACATGCTGCTATACTGTACAGTAACTTATATATCACATATCCAGCTGCTGTGTTATCAGGGTTATACAGTTACTATAGATTATACACCACATGCTGCTATACTGTACAGTAACGTATATATCACATATCCAGCTGCTGTGTTATCAGGGTTATACAGTTACTATACATTATACACCACATGCTGATTGCTATACTGTACAGTAACTTATATATCACACATCCAGCTGCTGTGTTATCAGGGTTATACAGTTACTATACATTATATACCACATGCTGCTATACTGTACATTAACTTATATATCACATATCTAGCTGCAGTGTTATCAGGGTTATACAGTTACTATACATTATATACCACATGCTGCTATACTGTACAGTAACTTATATATCACATATCCAACTGCAGTGTTATCAGGGTTATACAGTTACTATACATTATATACCACATGCTGCTATACTGTACAGTAATTTATATATCACATATCCAGCTGCTGTGTTATCAGGGTTATACAGTTACTATACATTATATACCACATGCTGCTATACTCTACAGTAACTTATATATCACACATCCAGCTGCTGCTGTGTTATCAGGGTTATACAGTTACTATACATTATACACCACATGCTGCTATACTTTACAGTAACTTATATATCACATATCCAGCTGCTGTGTTATCAGGGTTTTACAGTTACAATACATTATACACCACATGCTGCTATACTCTACAGTAACTTATATATCACATATCCAGCTGCTGCTGTGTTATCGGGGTTATACAGTTACTATACATTATATACCACATGCTGATTGCTATACTGTACAGTAACTTATATATCACATATCCAGCTGCTGTGTTATCAGGGTTTTACAGTTACTATACATTATATACCACATGCTGCTATACTGTACAGTAACTTATCACATATCCAGCTGCTGTGTTATCAGGGTTTTACAGTTACTATACATTATACACCACATGCTGCTATACTGTACAGTAACTTATATATCACATATTCAACTGTTGTTTTATCAGGGTTATACAGTTACTATACATTATACACCACATGCTGCTATACTGTACAGTAACTTATATATCACATATCCAGCTGTTTTGTTATCAGAGTTATACAGTTACTATACATTATATACCACATGCTGCTATATTGTACAGTAACTTATATATCACATATCCAGCTGCTGCTGTGTTATCAGGGTTATACAGTTACTATACATTATACACCACATGCTGCTATACTGTACAGTAACATATATCACATATCCAGCTGTTTTGTTATCAGGGTTATATAGTTACTATACATTATATACCACATGCTGCTATACTGTACAGTAACTTATATATCACATATCCAGCTGCTGTGTTATCAGGGTTATACAGTTACTATACATTATATAACACATGCGGCTATACTGTACAATAACTTATATATCACATATCCAGCTGCTGTGTTATCAGGGTTATACAGTTACTATACATTATACACCACATGCTGCTATACTGTACAGTAATTTATATATCATATATCCAGCTGCTGCAGTGTTATCAGGGTTATACAGTTACTATACATTATATACCACATGCTGATTGCTATACTGTACAGTAACTTATATATCACATATCCTGCTGCTGTGTTATCAGGGTTATACAGTTACTATACATTATACACCACATGCTGATTGCTATACTGTACAGTAACTTATATATCACATATCCAGCTGCTGTGTTATCAGGGTTATACAGTTACTATACATTATATACCACATGCTGCTATACTGTACAGGAACTTATATATCACATATTTAGCTGCTGCTGTGTTATCAGGGTTATACAGTTACTATACATTATATACCACATGTTGCTATACTGTACAGTAACTTATATATCACATATCCAGCTGCTGTGTTATCAGGGTTTTACAGTTACTATACATTATACACCACATGCTGATTGCTATACTGTACAGTAACTTATATATCACATATTCAGCTGCTGTGTTATCAGGGTTATACAGTTACTATACATTATACACCACATGCTGCTATACTGTACAGTAACTTATATATCACATATTCAACTGTTGTTTTATCAGGGTTATACAGTTACTATACATTATACACCACATGCTGCTATACTGTACAGTAACTTATATATCACATATCCAGCTGTTTTGTTATCAGAGTTATACAGTTACTATACATTATATACCACATGCTGCTATATTGTACAGTAACTTATATATCACATATCCAGCTGCTGCTGTGTTATCAGGGTTATACAGTTACTATACATTATACACCACATGCTGCTATACTGTACAGTAACTTATATATCACATATCCAGCTGTTTTGTTATCAGGGTTATACAGTTACTATACATTATATACCACATGCTGCTATACTGTACAGTAACTTATATATCACATATCCAGCTGCTGTGTTATCAGGGTTATACAGTTACTATACATTATATAACACATGCGGCTATACTGTACAGTAACTTATATATCACATATCCAGCTGCTGTATTATCAGGGTTATACAGTTACTATACATTATACACCACATGCTGCTATACTGTACAGTAACTTATATATCACATATCCAGCTGCTGCTGTGTTATCAGGGTTATACAGTTACTATACATTATATACCACATGCTGCTATACTGTACAGTAACCTATATATCACATATCCAGCTGCTGTGTTATCAGGGTTATACAGTTACTATACATTATATACCACATGCTGCTATACTCTACAGTAACCTATATATCACATATCCAGCTGCTGTGTTATCAGGGTTATACAGTTACTATACAATTTACACCACACGCTGATTGCTATACTGTACAGTAACCTATATATCACATATCCAGCTGCTGTTATCAGGGTTATACAGTTACTATACATTATATACCACATGCTGCTATACTGTACAGTAATTTATATATCATATATCCAGCTGCTGCAGTGTTATCAGGGTTATACAGTTACTATACATTATATACCACATGCTGATTGCTATACTGTACAGTAACTTATATATCACATATCCTGCTGCTGTGTTATCAGGGTTATACAGTTACTATACATTATACACCACATGCTGATTGCTATACTGTACAGTAACTTATATATCACATATCCAGCTGCTGTGTTATCAGGGTTATACAGTTACTATACATTATACACCACATGCTGCTATACTGTACAGTAACTTATATATCACATATCCAGCTACTGCAGTGTTATCAGGGTTATACAGTTACTATACATTATATACCACATGCTGCTATACTGTACAGTAACTTATATATCACATATCCAGCTGCTGTGTTATTAGGGTTATACAGTTACTATACATTATATACCACATGCTGCTATACTGTACAGTAACTTATATATCACATATCCAGCTGCTGCAGTGTTATCAGGGTTATACAGTTATTATACATTATACACCACATGCTGATTGCTATACTGTACATTAACTTATATATCACATATCCTGCTGCTGTGTTATCAGGGTTATACAGTTACTATACAATTTACACCACACGCTGATTGCTATACTGTACAGTAACTTATATATCACATATCCAGCTGCTGTTATCAGGGTTATACAGTTACTATACATTATATACCACATGCTGATTGCTATACTGTACAGTCACTTATATATCACATATCCAGCTGCTGTGTTATCAGGGTTATACAGTTACTATACATTATATACCACATGCTGATTACTATACTGTACAGTAACTTATATATCACATATCCAGCTGCTGCTGTGTTATCAGGGTTATACAGTTACTATACATTATACACCACATGCTGCTATACTGTACAGTAACTTATATATCACATATCCAGCTGCTGTGTTATCAGGGTTATACAGTTACTATACATTATACACCACATGCTGCTATACTGTACAGTAACTTATATATCACATATCCAGCTGCTGTTATCAGGGTTATACAGTTATTATACATTATACACCACATGCTGATTGCTATACTGTACAGTAACTTATATATCACATATCCAGCTGCTGTGTTATCAGGGTTATACAGTTACTATACATTATATACCACATGCTGATTGCTATACTGTACAGTAACTTATATATCACATATCCAGCTGCTGTGTTATCAGGGTTATACAGTTACTATACATTATACACCACATGCTGCTATACTGTACAGTAACTTATATATCACATATCCAGCTGCTGTGTTATCAGGGTTATACAGTTACTATACATTATATACCACATGCTGATTGCTATACTGTACAGTAACTTATATATCACATATCCAGCTGCTGCTGTGTTATCAGGGTTATACAGTTACTATACATTATACACCACATACTGCTATACTGTACAGTAACTTATATATCACATATCCAGCTGCTGTGTTATCAGGGTTATACAGTTACTATACATTATACACCACATGCTGCTATACTGTACAGTAACTTATATATCACATATCCAGCTGCAGTGTTATCAGGGTTATACAGTTACTATACATTATACACCACATGCTGCTATAGTGTACAGTAACTTATATATCACATATCCAGCTGCTGCTGTGTTAACAGGGTTATACAGTTACTATACATTATATACCACATGCTGCTATACTGTACAGTAACTTATATATCACATATCCAGCTGCTGTGTTATCAGGGTTATACAGTTACTATACATTATATACCACATGCTGCTATACTGTACAGTAACTTATATATCACATATCCAGCTGCTGTGTTATCAGGGTTATACAGTTACTATACATTATACACCACATGCTGCTATACTGTACAGTAACCTATATATCACATATCCAGCTGCTGTGTTATCAGGGTTATACAGTTACTATACATTATATACCACATGCTGATTGCTATACTGTACAGTAACTTATATATATCACATATCCAGCTGCTATGTTATCAGGGTTATACAGTTACTATACATTATACACCACATGCTGCTATACTGTACAGTAACTTATATATCACATATCCAGCTGCTGTGTTATCAGGGTTATACAGTTACTATACATTATACACCACATGCTGCTATACTGTACAGTAACTTATATATCACATATCCAGCTGCTGTGTTATCAGGGTTATACAGTTACTATACATTATACACCACATGCTGTTATACTGTACAGTAACTTATATATGACATATCCAGCTGCTTCTCATTGTTTCATCTCTTCTACATGTTATTCAGAATAATAATCAGTATATTTGGGGTGTGGAACCAATTGTCTGCAGATCAGTGATTTCTTTTGGGATATTTGCTTTGGTTTAAGAGTGGATTTGGATTACAAGCGCCGTCCCGGAACGGATTATGCTCCTAATCCAAGTCACCAGTGTATATGTATGTATAATATATATACAGTATGTATATTCCAAGGCACCAGTGTAATAATATATTTATAACTTCACCTCACCACAAAGACAAAGTAGCAAAAGAAATAAGACGTCTCTGTGTTTGTTTTTGTGTTTGTTACCAGTTCTCCCCTATGTGGGCTGTAATGTTCAGTTGTCCCTTGTTTAGTGGGTGTAGAATATCTGCTATGATGTCTCCATACACTGCGCGCGCACACAGGATCCTGCCCCCCTATAGCTCTATAGCACACCCTCAGAGGAGAGGAGATCCTGCTCCCCTATATCTCTATAGCACACCTTCAGAAGAGAGGATCCTGCTCCCCTATATCTCTATAGCACACCCTCAGAAGAGAGGAGATCCTGCTCCCCTATACCTCTATAGTACACCCACAGAAGAGGAGATCCTGCTCCCCTATATCTCTATAGCACACCTTCAGAAGAGAGGATCCTGCTCCCCTATATCTCTATAGCACACCCTCAGCAGAGGAGATCCTGCTCCCCTATATCTCTATAGCACACCCTTAGAAGAGGAGATCCTGCTCCCCTATATCTCTATAGCACACCCTCAGAAGAGAGGATCCTGCTCCCCTATATCTCCATAGCACACCCTCAGGAGAGGAGATCCTGCTCCCCTATATCTCTATAGCACACCCACAGAAGAGGAGATCCTGCTCCCCTATATCTCTATAGCACACCTTCAGAAGAGAGGATCCTGCTCCCCTATATCTCTATAGCACACCCTCAGCAGAGGAGATCCTGCTCCCCTATATCTCTATAGCACACCCTTAGAAGAGGAGATCCTGCTCCCCTATATCTCTATAGCACACCCTCAGAAGAGAGGATCCTGCTCCCCTATATCTCCATAGCACACCCTCAGGAGAGGAGATCCTGCTCCCCTATATCTCTATAGCACACCCTCAGAAGAGGAGATCCTGCTCCCCTATATCTCTATAGCACACCCTCAGAAGAGAGGATCCTGCTCCCCTATATCTCTATAGCACACCCTCAGAAGAGAGGTTCCTGCTCCCCTATATTTCTATAGCACACCCTCAGAAGAGAGGATCCTGCTCCCCTATATCTCTATAGCATTTCCTCAGAAGAGAGGATCCTGCTCCCCTATATCTCTATAGCACACCCTCAGAAGAGAGGTTTCTGCTCCCCTATATTTCTATAGCACACCCTCAGAAGAGAGGATCCTGCTCCCCTATATTTCTATAGCACACCCTCAGGAGAGTAAATCCTACTCCCCTATATTTCTATAGCACACCCTCAGAAGAGAGGATCCTGCTCCCCTATATCTCTATAGCACACCCTCAGAAGAGAGGAGATCCTGCTCCCCTATATCTCTATAGCACGCCCTCAGAAGAGAGGATCCTGCTCCCCTATATCTCTATAGCACACCCACAGAAGAGGAGATCCTGCTCCCCTATATCTCTATAGCACACCCTCAGAAGAGAGGATCCTGCTCCCCTATATCTCTATAGCACACCCTTTAGAGGAGAGGAGATCCTGTTCCCCTATATTTCTATAGCACACCCTCAGAGGAGAGGAGATCCTGCTCCCCTATATCTCTATAGCACACCCTCACAAGAGAGGATCCTGCTCCCCTATATCTCTATAGCACACCCTCACAAGAGAGGATCCTGTTCCCCTATATCTCTATAGCACACCCTCAGAAGAGAGGATCCTGCTCCCCTATATCTCTATAGCACACCCTCAGAAGAGAGGATATCCTGCTCCCCTATATCTCTATAGCACACCCTCAGAAGAGAGGATCCTGCTCCCCTATATCTCTATAGCACACCCACAGAAGAGGAGATCCTGCTCCCCTATATCTCTATAGCACACCCTCAGAAGAGAGGATCCTGCTCCCCTATATCTCTATAGCACACCCTCAGAGGAGAGGAGATCCTGTTCCCCTATATTTCTATAGCACACCCTCAGAGGAGAGGAGATCCTGCTCCCCTATATCTCTATAGCACACCCTCACAAGAGAGGATCCTGTCCCCCTATATCTCTATAGCACACCCTCAGAAGAGAGGATCCTGCTCCCCTATATCTCTATAGCACACCCTCACAAGAGAGGATATCCTGCTCCCCTATATCTCTATAGCACACCCTCACAAGAGAGGATCCTATTCCCCTATATCTTTGTACCACACCCTCAGAAGAGGAGATCCTGCTCCCTTATAGCTCTATAGCAAATAGTATGGCCTCAGAACATTACATTATAGAGGGACATTATTGAGCAGTAGTGAGCAATGAAAGCTTTAAGTTCAGCTCTGGGAGGAAGAAGTATAACACTTACTAGAGCTTTCACTGTTACATTTGTCCAACATCAAGCCCCCCCCTACACACACACACACACACACACACACACACACACACACATACACACACACACATACTGTACACACACATACACACACACATACATACACACATACTGTACACACACACACACACACACACACATACATACATACATACACACACACATACATACATACATACACACACACACACACACACACACACACACACACACACACACACACACTTCTACCAGTCTTCATGCTGTCTCGCTCATAGACATCTGACTCCTACAGCCAATTACTGTCCACAATGGTGACCCACAACGGCCATTGACTGGTCCCAGCTTGAGTCTGCTGGGTCCAGGGATGTTCTTCTCTGGAGGTCCCTTACAGATTACAAACACTATTTTGCAGTCATGTGACTTGTGCAACAGCTCAGAAGCCGCATATTAGGGCACAAAGCATTAGATTATGTCAGATGCTGTTAGAGCATGATGGGAGTTGTACTTTTTGACAGCTGGAGAGTCAGTGATTGAGAAGCAGCCTTTCATTATACTCCATCGGCCATAAACTCGTATGGATGAGCTCTAGATCATCAGCCGGTATTATACTCCATCCGTCATGCACCAGTATGGATGTGCTCTAGATCAGCAGCTGGCATTATACTCCATCCGTCGTGCACCAGTATGGCAGAGCTCTAGATCAGCAGCCGGCATTGTACTCCATTGGCCATGAACCAGTATGGATGAGCTCTAGATCATGAGTCGGCATTGTTCTCCGTTGGCCTTGCACCAGTATGGATGAGCTCTAGATCATGAGTCGGCATTGTTCTCCGTTGGCCGTGCACCAGTATGGATGAGCTCTAGATCATCAGCCGGCATTGTTCTCCATTGGCCGTGCACCAGTATGGCAGTGCTCTAGATCATCAGCCGGCATTGTTCTACGTTGGCTGTGCACCAGTATGGATGAGCTCTAGATCATCAGCCGGCATTGTTCTTCGTTGGCTGTGCACCAGTATGGCAGAGCTCTAGATCATGAGTCGGCATTGTTCTCCGTTGGCCTTGCACCAGTATGGATGAGCCCTAGATCATGAGTCGGCATTGTTCTCCGTTGGCCTTGCACCAGTATGGATGAGCTCTAGATCATGAGTCGGCATTGTTCTCCGTTGGCCTTGCACCAGTATGGATGAGCTCTAGATCATGAGTCGGCATTGTTCTCCGTTGGCCTTGCACCAGTATGGCAGAGCTCTAGATCATGAGTCGGCATTGTTCTCCGTTGGCCTTGCACCAGTATGGCAGAGCTCTAGATCATCAGCCGGCATTGTTCTTCGTTGGCTGTGCACCAGTATGGCAGAGCTCTAGATCATGAGTCGGCATTGTTCTCCGTTGGCCTTGCACCAGTATGGATGAGCCCTAGATCATGAGTCGGCATTGTTCTCCGTTGGCTGTGCACCAGTATGGCACCAGCTTCTTATGACGTGTCCGGTTGTTTTCCCCTTGGCTGTGAATCTGGGCTATAATGTTGATTCCTCAGTTTTTGGACGTTCTTGACGGACACGGCAGTGATATAGACGGCACTTCGCTCATGCCCGTGTTGGACTTACAGTTTATTTAAAAGCAATTACTTATTGATTAATTGGCTCTTCGGTAAGCGGAGGAGAAATATGACTTCCCTCCATGAGAAGCTTGCTTAAATCAGCTGAAACTGCATCCGTTTAAGAAGGCCATAAGGGAAAGATAATCTCTTCTAGATTCTCGGCATAATTACTGTGATTATCTTACAGAAATCTGTTTACCAAGTGTTTAATCGCTAAAATATCAAGTACCGTTCTACGACTAAACGTTCCCATCCGAGTCCGCTCCTCCTCCGGCCGTCCCTGAGCCGCTCCCGGCAGGGCAAAGCTGCCGCAGGTTTTGGTCAAGGTCGCTGCCGCTATGGAGTCATCCCGAAGCCGCTTCCCATGGTTGTACACACGTGTATAGAGGTTCATCATCAATAGGAAAAACTATACAAATCACCCATCATGGCAGCGTAGCTACAGGTCAATACAGACCAACAAAAATCTGTCATATATGGAATGGAGTCACAATGCCAGTTGGGCAGGAGACATCAATTGCCTATCCTGGGTCCTAACAGTGGTCCCCAATACTCAGATACACCTTCCAGTAGAGCCGAAGTGTGTGACAACCAGGCACACCATGTATACGAAAGCTTGGATCAATGCCAGCAGGTCTCAAAAAACAAGAATAGGAGCTGTCATTAGATGACAGAAGCCAAACGATGACGGAGCCCATGGATGACATAGATGGTGATACAGAATGAAAAGAAAATCCAGAAAGTGACTGACTCCTTAGATCTATCCCTGAACACTGACCCTAACCAACTGGACTGAGCGGGAACACAACTCAGATAGAACAAGGAACGAGAGAAATACAAGAGAATACTTGGGTAAGACGTCAGCTATAATCCACACCGTATTGCAAAAGTCGGGCACCTTGACAATGTCTCTAATGTAGAGCGTATATACTGGATTTGTGATGTACTTTGTTTTACACAAGGAGCTTGTTCTCAATTACTTTATAAAAAGATATTTTACATGAATGACCTTTTGCCATCTTCAAGGACCAAACCACTAAGATGAGACGACTTCTTCAGTAGCTGCTTGTTCTGGATCTTCTCTCTTCTTCTAATGTTTAGGCTGCTGTCTGGCCAGAATAACACCATTGGGTAATGATCCTCAAGAAGAGGTCTCACTTTATGGCAGCTATGCAAAAGAAAAAAAGCATGTGATGTGTCAGAGATGATCCCCGTCTCGGCGTCCGTTTTCGAGGACAGATTCCCCATGAGAAAATGATGCAATATGTGGATGAGCCGAGCCCTGTCCGTATACAAAGCACGGCTGCCCCTCATCTTCTCCCACAGCTGTAGATTATCCAGGGTGTGTATATATATATATATATATACCCCCCCCCCCCCGGCCCTTTATACATGGAAGTCACAGATTGTCCCCGATCTTTCTCCTCTCCGCTCTTTCACGTCTTCATGACGGAGACTTTAAACAATTAAACACCTGATGGACTTATTACAGGGAGCGATTTTCTCTGTGTGACGCTCAGCAGAAATGCCACCGTGCCCTTTACAGAACTCCTGCCAGGTGATAAAAGACGCTGAGATGGATCACACGTCCCCGGATAATTCCTCAAACAACCCAACAGCACAAAACATGGATGACTGACTCCTGAGGGAAACTCTATACCCATACAGGCGGAACGAGAGAGATAGAGAGATAGATAGAGAGAGAGATAGAGAGATAGATAGGAGATAGATAGATAGATAGATAGATAGATAAATAGATAGGAGATAGATAGATAGATATTCCACAAACAACTGCAGATAGATAAATGATATCCAATATATAAAGACCAGTATCCCCCATACACTGAACAATACCAATGGTACACAGGCTCTGGACATCATATAAGTGATTATAGTGCAGTTACATGTAGTGACTCACAGGGATGATAAGACCCATCTGTGCCCCCATATAGTAGTTATACCTGTAACTCCAGACAGAGCTCCCTGTACCTCCAGATAAAGCTCCCTGTACCTCCAGATAGGGGTCACTGTACCTCCAGATAGACCTCCTCATACCTCCAGATAGAGCTCCCTGTACCTCCAGATAGAGCTCCCTGTACCTCCAGATAGACCTCCTCGTACCTCCAGATAGACCTCCCCGTACCTCCAGATAGAGCTCCCTGTACCCCCAGATAGACCTCCTCGTACCTCCAGATAAAGCTCCTCATACCTCCAGATAGAGCTCATTGTACCTCCAGATAGAGCTCCCTGTACCTCCAGATAGAGCTCCCTGTACCCCCAGATAGACCTCCTCGTACCTCCA
Source organism: Dendropsophus ebraccatus (assembly GCF_027789765.1). Lineage (NCBI taxonomy): Eukaryota > Metazoa > Chordata > Amphibia > Anura > Hylidae > Dendropsophus > Dendropsophus ebraccatus. Next base: position 169,369,432 of record NC_091457.1, read on the forward strand.
GATAGACCTCCCCGTACCTCCAGATAGGAGCGGATGGATGACAACCAGAAGACTTTAACACATCATGCCGATGTTTCGACCTCATGAATTCCCCTTTTGTTCACGGCAACAGAAACCTTCAGCCATGCGGTTCTGCGCCAGGTGATGGGGTACAGCCGTGTGTTCCGTCACCGCAGCAGCTGAAATCCCGGAATCACAGATTGTCCAATGAGGAGAATTTCCGGGCTGTAAAGTTTCTATTGTCTGTTGTGGGAAATGTCAGAACTTTCCCGATCGTTTATAATATTCAATAAATCCGGCTTCAGCCATTTATCTGTAAGGTTAACGTTTATTAGGTCAAGAGAAAAGGTCATTAAATCGGCTAGGACGGCCGTAATAAGATTTGGCATTTTCAGCCCTCGCGCTGCCTGTGCCAAGTTGAATCCAGTAAACAATACAATGATTGGAAGAGGAAAGTATTGATTGGTCCTGTAGGTTGTTTGTAGAGCCGGGGGAATAATCACCGGTGACCGTCCTTCTAGAAAGGTCCGGGGAGCGAAGAGGAGGTGACTGTGTATTGGAATGTGCAGAGAGGAGTCGGCTGTCACAGCAGTCAATAAGATCTGAGAGGTGTTGACTAATTGGCTGCTAATTACACAGTAAATTGTCTAATTAAGCTGATGGTTAATTAGCGGCGCTCGCACAGCAGGGCCGGAGAGTTCTGTCTGATGTCTGGAGGCAGAGTGTGTGCAGTTGGCAACCGGGTAAGAACTGGCAGAAAACAGCCTCAAAAGGAGGCATTTAGTGCACAGAATTAGAAGCAAAGTGCTGCGCTATGTAGAGCGAAGATGATGGCGTCTCCACCGCAACATGGTGGCAGCTGATCGCATAACACGCAGGTAACACAGCCAGCTGGGGCTTCATGGATAAGTGGATTGTGTCAGTGCTGGTACGTAACTAACCCAGCGATGCAGGTGCAGCAGGACCCAGCCTGTTCATGAGCAGATAGGAGATGGGAGATTATCTGGTTGTGTATGAGGTGCACTCACATCTCACCATAACTGTGCATGAGAGGCGCGAGGTTCATAAAACCTCAGGCGCAACCATATCCAAACACTGCCCCAACATACAGCTCTAAGCACAAGATCCCAACATCATGAGATCCCAACATCACGAGATCTAAAAGTCTCACCAGTCCTCAAAAACCCAGGACAGTTCAAACTCACAGTGCAGGTGTGGGCTGCACAAACATCATAGGTGGAGGCACCGAGTGTCACTGGAGGCACCGAGCGTCACAGGAGGCACAGAGTGTCGTAGGAGTGCAGACACCAGGTCATTGTATAGTCTCTCATGACATAACATATAGCCATCACCAAACCTACATAGTACTGGGCCCAGCTCAGTGAAAATACTCCACGCGTATCACTCCTGCCTCGCAGCTTCGTCAGGAGGACATGGAATACGTTCACTCTACTGGCACAACGGGCCTTGTACTATATAGGTTGCACGTTTTTGCTTTATTGTTTAGACTACAGCTGAGCTGAGAATTAGAAATGAAGCAAGGTCCAAACAGCTAGAAGGATGGTAGCAAGTGAGGAAGTGTGGGATAGCCGAGGGGCATAGATGTGGTTTACTGACTGGAACACACCAACAGCTGAGCCCAGAGGTGTGGAGGTGGTGGTTATATATACCCTCAGGTGAACGGCCAGGAATTCTCCAGAACCTGTGGGCTGAGCTATGAATACAGATGAACAAGCGCACACCTGCCACTAGAGGGAGCCCAATCCTCCAGGAGGCCAGAGCAGGAGAGTGTACAGACGAATACAGGACAGAGCGACCTGCAGCAGGTAGGGGAGAACGGACACGGTCGCATGCCATTACACTGCACATAGAAAGGTCATGTGACCAAACTCCTTACATCCTTAACATGTGACACCTAGGCGTAGCAAATACAAAGCAGTTTAACCCTTGCACATCCATTATACTACAATACATGCAGTTTTAGCAATGTATAACAGTGTGACAAACACAATAGTAGTCCGTACAGCTTACCATACCCAGAAGCATTTTAAGATACTTTGCAGGATTCCTTAGCCACACGGCAACTCTATACTTGAGATACAGGTACTAGGACACCGAGCAATGATGACGCTCCAGGATGCCCCTTACTGAGAGCAGTGGTAATGTTACAGTATTATGAAGGAGGAATGACCAATATATAGATGATATAATGTATGCTCATCGATCACTGGCGTGTCCAATAACATATATATAGATGATATAATGTATTCTAACGGTCACTGGTGTCCAATAACATATATATATATATATATAATATAATGTATGCTCATCGATCACTGGCGTGTCCAATAACATATATATATATATAGATGATATAATGTATGCTCAGCGATCACTGGCGTGTCCAATAACATATATATAGATGATATAATGTGCTCATCTGTCACTGGTACGGCATGTGGTAGCCCCGGCTATGATGACCCCCTCACCTATGTCCTTACCGCCACAATACTTTATAGAGAAGAGCGCTATATACTCCTGCAGCATGCTTTATCTATACGTTTCATCCATAGGATTTGTGTTGGTAAAATATTCCGTAGCAGAGAATTACGTTACTGAATCGCCAAATGCCGTACATGAGCTGAAAAGCCCTAAAAAGGGAAGCAAAGCGTTGTGCGGTATTATTGAGATGGATGGGAGCATTAATAAACTCTTACAATAAACATTTTGTCAGCAAGTAAAAGCAGATGAGAATAAATGACCGTGGCTCCCCTCCGAATTTACATAAACCGGAGCTGGAGAACCAAAGGATATTGTTACCCGGCCAATTACTTACCGCCGGTGCTCTGCAATAACCAGTACACTTCCTGCGGCCGCTCTGCAATAACCAGTACACTTCCTGCGGCCGCTCTGCAATAACCAGTACACTTCCTGCAGCCGCTCTGCAATAACCAGTACACTTCCTGCGGCCGCTCTGCAATAACCAGTACACTTCCTGCAGCCACCGCTCTGCAATAACCAGTACACTTCCTGCAGCCACCGCTCTGCAATAACCAGTACACTACCTGCAGCCGCTCTGCAATAACCAGTACACTTCCTGCAGCCACCGCTCTGCAATAACCAGTACACTTCCTGCAGCCGCTCTGCAATAACCAGTACACTACCTGCAGCCGCTCTGCAATAACCAGTACACTTCCTGCAGCCACCGCTCTGCAATAACCAGTACACTTCCTGCAGCCACCGCTCTGCAATAACCAGTACACTTCCTGCAGCCGCTCTGCAATAACCAGTACACTTCCTGCAGCCACCGCTCTGCAATAACCAGTACACTACCTGCAGCTGCCGCTCTGCAATAACCAGTACACTTCCTGCAGCTGCCGCTCTGCAATAACCAGTACACTTCCTGCGGCCGCTCTGCAATAACCAGTACACTTCCTGCAGCCGCTCTGCAATAACCAGTACACTTCCTGCAGCCGCTCTGCAATAACCAGTACACTTCCTGCGGCCGCTCTGCAATAACCAGTACACTTCCTGCGGCCGCTCTGCAATAACCAGTACACTTCCTGCAGCCGCTCTGCAATAACCAGTACACTTCCTGCAGCCGCTCTGCAATAACCAGTACACTTCCTGCGGCCGCTCTGCAATAACCAGTACACTTCCTGCAGCCACCGCTCTGCAATAACCAGTACACTTCCTGCAGCTGCCGCTCTGCAATAACCAGTACACTTCCTGCAGCCGCTCTGCAATAACCAGTACACTTCCTGCAGCCGCTCTGCAATAACCAGTACACTTCCTGCAGCCGCTCTGCAATAACCAGTACACTTCCTGCAGCCGCTCTGCAATAACCAGTACACTTCCTGCAGCCACCTCTGTGCAATAACCAGTACACTTCCTGCAGCCACCGCTCTGCAATAACCAGTACACTTCCTGCAGCTGCCGCCTCAGCGCCAGGAAATTTTGAGGGTACAAGAATTTCTGATCAGTGCAATTAAATTTGGGATTTGTTGGATCTTTCCGACCTTCACTGCAAACACTGAAACCTGTCGGCAAACAATAAGATCTCTGACACTGATGAATAGAGATCAGATTTGTTTTCTGTATGAAGAATCCAGTTTATTGTGAACCACAGATGTGTCCATTCTCACCTCTCTCCACAATCTCCAAGGATACAAATACAATATGGCGGCATGGTAGCGAAACCTTCAACTGGCGGCAACTCCCATCACAACCTGTGTCTTATAGCTGGTGGCTACACGGCTCATGTCCTGCATAAACAACGTCCTACAAAGTCAGGGTGCAAGCATCTATAAAAGAGCGCAAAATACCCTCTCTTATATCAGATGCCCTCTCTTATACCAGATACCCTCTCTTATACCAGATACCCTCTCTTATACCAGATGCCCTCTCTTATACCAGATAACCTCTCTTATATCAGATACCCTCTCTTATACCAGATACCCTCTCTTATACCAGATACCCTCTCTTATACCAGATACCCTCTCTTATACCAGATAACCTCTCTTATATCAGATACCCTCTCTTATACCAGATACCCTCTCTTATACCAGATACCCTCTCTTATACCAGATGCCCTCTCTTATACCAGATAACCTCTCTTATATCAGATACCCTCTCTTATACCAGATACCCTCTCTTATACCAGATACCCTCTCTTATACCAGATGCCCTCTCTTATACCAGATACCCTCTCTTATACCAGATACCCTCTCTTATACCAGATGCCCTCTCTTATACCAGATACCCTCTCTTATATCAGATACCCTCTCTTATATCAGATGCCCTCTCTTATACCAGATACCCTCTCTTATACCAGATGCCCTCTCTTATACCAGATACCCTCTCTTATACCAGATACCCTCTCTTATACCAGATGCCCTCTCTTATACCAGATACCCTCTCTTATACCAGATACCCTCTCTTATACCAGATACCCTCTCTTATACCAGACGCCCTCTCTTATACCAGATAACCTCTCTTATATCAGATACCCTCTCTTATACCAGATACCCTCTCTTATACCAGATACCCTCTCTTATACCAGATGCCCTCTCTTATACCAGATAACCTCTCTTATATCAGATACCCTCTCTTATACCAGATACCCTCTCTTATACCAGATGCCCTCTCTTATACCAGATACCCTCTCTTATATCAGATACCCTCTCTTATATCAGATACCCTCTCTTATACCAGATACCCTCTCTTATACCAGATACCCTCTCTTATACCAGATACCCTCTCTTATACCAGATAACCTCTCTTATATCAGATACCCTCTCTTATACCAGATACCCTCTCTTATACCAGATACCCTCTCTTATACCAGATGCCCTCTCTTATACCAGATAACCTCTCTTATATCAGATACCCTCTCTTATACCAGATACCCTCTCTTATACCAGATGCCCTCTCTTATACCAGATACCCTCTCTTATATCAGATACCCTCTCTTATATCAGATGCCCTCTCTTATACCAGATACCCTCTCTTATACCAGATGCCCTCTCTTATACCAGATACCCTCTCTTATACCAGATACCCTCTCTTATACCAGATGCCCTCTCTTATACCAGATACCCTCTCTTATACCAGATACCCTCTCTTATATCACATACCCTCTCTTATATCACATACCCTCTCTTATACCAGATACCCTCTCTTATACCAGATACCCTCTCTTATACCAGATGCCCTCTCTTATACCAGATACCCTCTCTTATACCAGATACCCTCTCTTATATCACATACCCTCTCTTATATCACATACCCTCTCTTATATCAGATACCCTCTCTTATACCAGATACCCTCTCTTATATCACATACCCTCTCTTATACCAGATGCCCTCTCTTATACCAGATACCCTCTCTTATACCAGATGCCCTCTCTTATACCAGATAACCTCTCTTATATCAGATACCCTCTCTTATACCAGATACCCTCTCTTATACCAGATGCCCTCTCTTATACCAGATACCCTCTCTTATACCAGATACCCTCTCTTATATCGCATACCCTCTCTTATACCAGATGCCCTCTCTTATACCAGATACCCTCTCTTATATCACATACCCTCTCTTATACCAGATACCCTCTCTTATATCAGATACCCTCTCTTATATCAGATGCCCTCTCTTACACCGGACGCCCTCTCATATCAGATACCCTCTCTTATATCAGATGCCCTCTCTTATATCACATACCCTCTCTTATACCAGATACCCTCTCTTATATCAGATACCCTCTCTTATACCAGACACCCTCTCTTATATCAGATACCCTCTCTTATACCAGACACCCTCTCTTACACCAGACGCCCTCTCATATCAGACGCCCTCTCTTACACCGGACGCCCTCTCATATCAGATACCCTCTCTTATATCAGATGCCCTCTCTTACACCAGACGCCCTCTCACACCGGACGCCCTCTCTTACACCGGACGCCCTCTCCTATACCGGATGCCCTCTCTTACACCGGACACCCTCTCTTACACCGGACGCCCTCTCTTACATCGGACACCCTCTCTTACACCAGATGCCCCCTCCTATACAGGATGCCCTCTTTTACACCAGACGCCCTCTCCTATACCGGATGCCCTTTCTTACACCGGACACCCTCTCTTACATCGGACACCCTCTCTTATATCAGATGCCCTCTCCTATACAGGATGCCCTCTTTTACACTGGACGCCCTCTCTTATACAGGATGCCCTTTCTTACACCGGACGCCCTCTCCTATACAGGATGCCCTCTCTTACACCGGATGCTCTCTCCTATACAGGATGCCCTCTCTTATATCGGACGCCCCCTCTTATATCAGTTACCCTCTCTTACACCAGATGCCCTCTCCTATACTGGACGCCCTCTCTTATATCAGATGCCCTCTCCTATACTGGACACCCTCTCTTACGCCGGACACCCTCTCTTACACCGGACACCCTCTCTTACACCGGGCGCCTCTCTTACAATGGACGCCCTCTCCTATACTGGACACCCTCTCTTACACCGGACGCCCTCTTTTACACCGGACGCCCTCTCTTATATTGGACGCCCTCTCTTACATCTCCTATACTGGATGTCATATTTATCAAGCTGTATAATCCATGTTGTATATCTTTAGAGACTTTAATGTCATCTGATGGCCGACATAACACCAACAATGTGTCAGAATGTTTCTTTTTAGTGCATGATGTCACACTTTAGGACACACCCCTCTTCATAAAGCCACACCCTCACTTGGTAAGCCGCCCTCCATTGTGATGTGAGTTATAGATAGATTCTGAAACACACAAAGGTTTTGTGTTGTATATTGCGCCATTATTACCATTTGCTCGATTTCAGGAAGGCTGAAGGAGTCGAGGGGCCACACACCCCTAATAAAAGAAGCACAAAAAGTTCTATAACAGATAATAAATCTGCTTCGTGTGTTTAAACAAAAGAAAAAAATAGTAAGTGAATAATAAAGACATGACATAGAAAACTGCTGGAAATGTCTAGAACGTGTGCGGTCATCCAGGGGCGAAAGACTCCGATTGCTAAGGGGTTAAATCTTGATAATAAATTTACATAGATTCCAAGAAAGACGACTGTTCAGGAAGGCAAATGAGAAGAATAGAATCCTCCTCCTCCTCCTTCTCCTCCCGGCTGCATCGGCCTTTAGTATCGAACCGTTTTCCCAGCTCAGACGCTGCGGAGTATGGAACGCGCGGCCTCAGGAGCTGAATAATTCAGGATATGTTGCAGTTCAGCTTCAATTAATATTTGGCTCACATTCCTCTTCTTGGCTTAATAGAATGTAAATAGAGGCAGAGAACACATTTTGCTGTGTAGTTCTACAAAATTAAGATGATTGGATATGCAACAAAGAAAGGCTGCATGCGCTGCCTGCATCCCAGCCCGCCGACACCCCCTCTGTTTATCTGCACCCTAATTACTTAATTGTCAGACAGAAAAGCTTCTTCTTCTCTTTAACGCCACAAGCAAACACAGACTTGTAATGAAGCTACAATGCACCAAGAAGAGCTCGTCCAGCGCACGTCATCTACCCAGGTACAACCCCCTCCCCCACCCCGGAGCAGTAATCCCCTCCCACACCCCGGAGCATTAATCCCCTCCCCCACTGCCGGAGGAGTAACCCCCTCCCCCACCCCGGAACAGTAATCCCCTCCCACACCCCGGAGCAGTAACCCCCTCCCTCACAGCCAGAGCAGTAAGCCCCCACCCCCAGAGCAGTAACCTCCCCTACCCCACCCCCGAAGCAGTAACCCCCTCCCCCACCGCTGGAGCAGTAACCCCCTAACCCACCCCCGGAGTAGAAACCCGCTCCCCTGACCCCGGAGCAGTAACCCCCTCCCCCACCCCCGGAGCAGTAATCCCCTCCCCCACCCCCGGAGCAGTAACCCCCTCCCCCACCCCGGAGCAGTAATCCCCTACCCCACCCCCGGAGCAGTAATCCCCTCCCCCACCCCTGGAGCAGTAACTCCCTCCCCCACCCCAGGAGCAGTAATCCCCTCCCACACCCCGGAGCAGTAATCCCCTCCCCCACTGCCGGAGGAGTAACCCCCTCCCCCACCCCGGAGCAGTAATTCCCTCCCACACCCCGGAGCAGTAACCCCCTCCCTCACAGCCAGAGCAGTAAGCCCCCACCCCCAGAGCAGTAACCTCCCCTCCCCCACCCCCGAAGCAGTAACCCCCTCCCCCACCGCTGGAGCAGTAACCCCCTAACCCACCCCCAGAGTAGAAACTAGCTCCCCTGACCCCGGAGCAGTAACCCCCTCTCCCACCCCTGGAGCAGTAACCCCCTTCCCAACCCCGGATCAGTAACCCCTCCCCCACCGCCGGAGCAGTAATCCCCTCCCCCGGAGCAGTAATCCCCTCTCCCACCTCTGGAGCAGTAACCCCGTTCCCAACCCCGGATCAGTAACCCCTCCCCCACCGCCGGAGCAGTAAGGACAAATCACCAAGAGCAGCACCAGTCCTGATAATAAGGATGGACAAAGGGAGTAGACAGGGATTACACTCAGGAGGCAGCACTGTGGACATAACACAAGTATTTATGGGGGGGGAGGGTAGCTGACAAGAACAGTATTGGGGTTTAGAGATAAGAGGGATTTACCTTTAAATTATCTTACATTTACTTTCCAGGCACAGTGTGGATGCTCTGCGTTCTGTCCTGCTCTGACTGTTGCCAGAGACAGACTGAGCCTAACAGCAGCAGGTCGGCTCACAGATTACAGCTACACAGTCCAGGATTTCCCACATCCTGTGTTCTGTCTCTTACTAAAGACAAATATCCCCTGACAACAGGCACTGGGTAGCAGATTGCAGGGAAGGGAGACACCTAGTGGTTAAGACTTTAAAGTTAAGATTAAGGGGCATTTTCAGTAAATGAAGTGAATTCTAAATGTGTTACATGGCAGATAGGTGATCACATGGAGGGGTGAAACAACCGGGACCATTTGACCCTGAGGCCGTGACCAATGGGAAGCTTTAACTCTAATTACTATTGACTGTAACAGAGATAGATAGATAGATAGATAGATAGATAGATAGATAGATAGGAGATAGATAGATAGACAGACAGATAGATAGATAGATAGATAGATAGATAGATAGGAGATAGATAGATATATAGATAGATAGATAGATAGATAGGAGATAGATAGATAGATAGATAGATAGATAGATAGGAGATAGATAGATATATAGATAGATAGATAGATAGATAGATAGGAGATAGATAGATAGATAGATAGATAGGAGATAGATAGGAGATAGATGGATAGATAGATAGATAGATAGATAGATAGATAGATAGATAGATAGATAGATAGATAGGAGATAGATAGGAGATAGATAGATAGATAGATAGATAGATAGATAGATAGATAGATAGGAGATAGATAGATAGATAGATAGATAGATAGATAGATAGGAGATAGATAGATAGGAGATAGACAGATAAATAGGAGATAGATAGATAGATAGATAGATAGATAGATAGATAGATAGAGGAGATAGATAGATAGATAGGAGATAGATAGATAGATAGATAGATAGATAGATAGATAGATAGGAGATAGATAGATAGATAGGAGATAGATAGATAGGAGATAGATAGATAGGAGATGGATAGATAGATAGATAGATAGATAGATAGATAGATAGATAGATAAATAGATAGATAGATAGATAGGAGATAGATAGATAGATAGATAGATAGAAGATAGATAGATAGATAGATAGGAGATAGATAGATAGATAGATAGATAGATAGATAGATAGATAGATAGACAGATAGATAGATAGGAGATAGATAGATAGATAGGAGATAGATAGATAGATAGATAGATAGATAGATAGATAGGAGATAGATAGATAGATAGATAGATAGATAGACAGATAGATAGATAGGAGATAGATAGATAGATAGATAGATAGATAGATAGATAGATAGGAGATAGATAGATAGATAGGAGATAGATAGATAGAAAGGAGATAGATAGATAGATAGATAGATAGATAGATAGAAGATAGATAGATAGGAGATAGATAGATAGAAGATAGATAGATAGATAGATAGATAGGAGATAGGAGATAGATAGATAGGAGATAGATAGATATTAGCAGGATAAGTGCAGTATGTAGATAGAGGGATGATATAGATGAGATACACTTAGATACATATAGATACATGCAGCATTATGTTCCGTGTGATATTTCCATTATTCCCTCTTTCTGCGCTCTCTCCCTTCGGTGTTGTTCGCTTTTTCCTCTTAAACAGACGTTGCATCTGATGTGGTGGTGATGAGCGGCCGGGGGTTTGAATTATTGATTTTTACCTATTTTGATATATTGAAGCTGCGTTGTGAATGGATTTTATGGCGGTGGCGGCTGTGACCGGTGGCGGCTGTGACCGGTGGCGGCTGTGACCGGTGGCGATGAGATGTCCGGCAACCGCCGTCTACAACATGTCAGCCACATCCCATCCTTCCTCTCTGATCTGCGGCATATCTGGGCGGTCACTCCGGCCTTGCTGCCGTCTGTCTGTCCTTTACTCCTGGAGTCTCAGCCCTGGAAATGGGGAATCTGCATGTAACCGCTAGCTGACCTGATCCGTCATCCTGCACGGCCCCCGGGGGGTTAATCTATGGGGGCCGAGATCCTTAGGATAAGGAAGTCTCAGCCTCGTGCTGCCGTGCTTTTTTTTATTATCGAAGTCAATGGAAAAATGGATCAAAACGGATGCCCACAAATGCATCCGTTTTTTCATCCGTTTTATATCTGTTTTTTTTGTTTTTTTTTCAAAAAACAGATGAGAAAAACGGATTGCAAAAACGCAGTGTGAACCTAGCCTTACAGAGGAGGTTTCAGTAGAGCACAGTGGACGGCAGGTATGGGGAGACGTCATCGCTGGATAAGTTATGGTTCTAAGCACCTATTGTGAAAGTCCCCTAAAGGAATAATTTCAAGCTTACGAATTTTCATCTATTTAAAAGGCTACATGTGAGGGTGGGGGTCCCATGTCCCGCGGTCAGACACGGACGCCGAAATGAATTTGTAGACCATTGTGATTTACAGATACTGTGAGCTCAGCCTGTTCACCAACATGAGATTTATCGTTGTCTATGAGTTACAATGAATCCTCCATTACTTGCTTACAACCTCCACCTGACTCCTGAGCCACAGCTGGGCCCATTTGTTGTATATTTCATGCCGCGTGTATCAAACATAATAGTGACATCCCTGTCACTTATATGTTACACATTTCATTCAATGCCAAAAACATATAACTGAAAATCACATATTCAGGAAAAAGCTGTGAATGGTGCCCAACACAACAATCCTCACCTTACAAAGAATCATCAAGCAGAACTTGGGAAGGGAAGAAAACTCTGTGGAGGAAACCTCTAGGGGACCCCTGGGCTTATAGAATTAGTGTCAACCTGTTACTCAAGTTTATTGCTAAATTAGACATGGTACCAAGATATACAATATCACACAACTCATTCAATGTGAGTGGGAATAATGTGAAAGAATGGGAACTAGACTAGTATACAGTATGAAACTATGGCAGACTTTCTAAGACCATTAAAGATGCTTTACTTAATAATTGGAAATTGCTTGCCAGTGACCCTAAATTTGGGAGCTGTTAAAAAGGAAAGGCACATATCATATACATATAGGCTATACATATCATACACATCATATACATATATCAAGCACATATCATGTACATATAGGTTATATCATACACATATCTATATAATAAAAATCAAAGTCTGTCTGTCCTTCTGTCTGTCTGTCTGTCCCAAATAGACTTCCAAACGCCTAAACCGTTTGACCCCAAATTTGGCCCACAGATACATAGGGTGCCCGGGAAGGTTATTGCGAAGGTCCCGTCCCCGCCAGATGTACAGGAGGGGAGGGGGGGGGGGGGAAGAGAGGCGCCTCATAGAGATGAATGGGAAAATCTCCTCACTGCAAACACAGGTGATATAATTAGCTGCAGCAGACACGGCAGTTGGAGCCTTAGCAACCAATAGGATTACTGCTCTCATTTTCACAGGGAGCAATGGTTGCTAGGGAAGCTGCCTCACAACATCCACAGTAATAACTGGTAGACCCCCTACTCCATCTATACAGTACATGTATACAAGACCCCCTACTCCATCTGTACAGTACATGTATACAGGGCCCCCTACTCCATCTATACAGTACATGTATACAAGACCCCCTACTCCATCTGTACAGTACATGTATACAGGACCCCTACTCCATCTATACAGTACATGTATACAGGACCTCCTACTCCATCTATACAGTACATGTATATACAGGGCCCCCTACTCCATCTATACAGTACATGTATATACAGGACCCCCTACTCCATCTATACAGTAAATGTATACAGGACCCCCTACTCCATCTATACAGTACATGTAAACAGGACCCCCTACTCCATCTATACAGTAGATGTATACAGGACCCCCTACTCCATCTATACAGGACATGTATATACAGGACCCCCTACTCCATCTATACAGTACATGTATACAGGAGCCCCTACTCCATCTATACAGTACATGTATACAGGACCCCCTACTCCATCTATACAGTACATGTATACAGGAGCCCCTACTCCATCTATACAGTACATATATATATATATATATATATATATATATATATATATATATACAGGGCCCCCTACTCCATCTATACAGTACATATATATACAGGGCCCCCTACTCCATCTATACAGTACATGTATACAGGACATGTATACAGGACCCCCTACTCCATCTATACAGGACATGTATGCAGGACCCCCTACTCCATCTATACAGTACATGTATACAGGGCCCCCTACTCCATCTATACAGTACATGTATACAGGACCCCCTACTCCATCTATACAGTACATGTATACAGGATCCCCTACTCCATCTATACAGTACATGTATATACAGGACCCCCGACTCCATCTATACAGTACATGTATACAGGACCCCCTACTCCATCTATACAGTACATGTATACAGGACATGTATACAGGACCCCCTACTCCATCTATACAGGACATGTATACAGGACCCCCTACTCCATCTATACAGTACATGTATACAGGGCCCCCTACTCCATCTATACAGTACATGTATACAGGACCCCCTACTCCATCTATACAGTACATGTATGCAGGGCCCCCTACTCCATCTATACAGTACATGTATACAGGACCCCCTACTCCATCTATACAGTACATGTATATAGGGCCCCTACTCCATCTATATAGTACATGTATACAGGACCCCCTACTCCATCTATACAGTACATGTATATACAGGACCCCCTACTCCATCTATACAGTACATGTATATACAGGGCACTACAGGTATACCAAATTGTGACTGGGTAACACTGCCACACCAGACCTGACCAATACCGCCATACTGTGCTGGATAACACCGCCATACCAGACATGACCAATACCGACACACTGTGACTGAATAACACTGCCATACCAGACCTGACCAATACCGCCATACTGTGACTGGATAACACCGCTATACCAGACCTGACCAATACCGCCATACCCCCCTCGAAAAGAGACCAGATTTTCTGGCAAGTCTGAACGGGAGGGTACTGCCCCTCTGCAAGGTGCTACCCTACTCACCAGACCATGGGTGCCTAATGGTAAATACGACCCTGCAGGTATACAGGACACTACAGGTATACAGGACCCCAAAACTATACACTACAGGTGCACGGGACCTCCACCAACTATATACTACAGGTATACAGGACCCCAAACTTTACACTACAGGTATACAGGACCCCAAAACTATACACTACAGGTATACAGGACCTCCATCAACTATATACTTCAGTTATACAGGACCGCCACCAACTATATACTACAGGTATACAGGACCCCAAAACTATACACTACAGGTATACAGGACCTCCATCAATTATATACTTCAGGTATACAGGACCGCCACCAACTATATACTACAGGTATACAGGACCCCAAACTATACACTACAGGTATACAGGACCCCAAAACTATACACTACAGGTATACAGGAACTCCACCAACTATATACTATAGGTATATAGGACCCCAAACTATACACTACAGGTATACAGGACCTCAAAACTATACACTACAGGTATAAAGGACCTACACCAACTCTATATTACAGGTATACAGCACCTTCACCAACTCTATACTACTGGTATACAGGACCCAAAAGCTATATTCTACAGGTATACAGGAACTCCACCAACTATATACTACAGGTATATAGGACCCCAAACTATACACTACAGGTATACAGGACCTCCACCAACTCTATATTACAGTTATACAGGACCCTCAAACTATGCACTACCGGTATCCAGGACCCTCAAACTATAAACTACAGGTATACAAGACCTCTACGAACTATACATTACAGATATACAGCACCAACTATATACTACAGGTATACAGAAACCCCGAACTATACAGTACAGATATACAGGACCTTCACCAACTGTACACTACATTTTTTTAGTTGTATATATAGGCTATATCATACACATATTGTGTATGTATATATATATATGTATAGGCTATATTATACACACATCATATACATATAGGCTATATGTATCATACACATCATATGCATATATCAAGCACATATCATGTACATATAGGCTACATATATCATATACAAATAGGCTACATATATCAAGCACATATCATATACAAATAGTGTATATCATACACATATCATATACATATAGGCTATATCATACACAATATATATACATCACCCCTTACCTCTATGGGTCAATATTTGCTGGGACAGTGTAAGTGTAAGGAGCTATACAGTGATTCTGGCCCTTTGTAACACGGTACATGGCATTCGTGGAAACAAATAGTAACATAGTAAATAAGGTTGAAAGAAGACAAGAGTTCATCAGGTTCAACCTAGGGAAATCCTACTGTAGTAATCCAGGGGAAGGCAAAAACCCCTGATGACAATTGCCCCATCACAGGGAGAAAACTCCCCCCCCCCCCCCCCCCCCCCCCCGACTCCAATGGCAACCAGAATAATCCCTGGATCAGTGTATCACCGGAAATCTAATGCCCATAACTTGTTCCACAGTCTTACCGCTCGTACAGTAAAGAACCTGTGTCGATGCTGATGATGAAATCTTCTTTCCTCTAGACGTAGAGGACGCCCCCTTGTCAGGTTACAGACCTAGGAGTAAGGAGAACACTACAAAGATCTCTGTACTGTCCAGTCATTTGTACATTGTGATCAGATCGCCCCTAAGACGTGTTTTTTCTAGCGTAAATAACCCCAAGCGTGATAACCTGTCCTGGTACTGTAACCCACCCATTCCCTTAATGACCTTTGTGGCCCTCCTCTGCACCCGCTTCCGGTCACCTGTGTCCTTCTTATATACCGGTGCCCTATGCTGTATACAGTATATACCATATGTGGTCTGACCAGTGATTTATAAAGAGGCAAAACTATGTTCTCATCTTTAGCATCTATACCTCTTTTGATGTCTCCCATTATTTTATTACCTTGGCCGCTGCTGCCTGGCACTGATCACTATAGATGAGGTTACTGTCCACCAATACCCCCAGGTCCTTTTCGGCAGCAGTGTTACCCAGTGTTTTATTATTTAGCACCTAACTGTACTTATTATTTCTATGGCCCAAGTGCATAACCTTACATTTATCCACATTATACATCATCTGCCATTTCACTGCCCAAGCCTCCAGCTTCTCCAAATCCCTCTGTAATATGATATTATCCTCCTCTGTGCTGATTACTCTACCCAGTTTAGTAATATCTGCAAAAATGGAGATTCTACTCTGTAGCCCCTCAACAAGATCATTAATAAAAATATTAAAAAGAAGTGGACCCAACACTGACCCCTGTGGTACTCCACTAGTAACCGTGACCCAACACTGACCCCTGTGGTACCCCACTAGTAACTGACCCAACACTGACCCCTGTGGTACCCCACTAGTAACTGTGACCCAACACTGACCCCTGTGGTACCCCACTAGTAACTGTGCCCCAACACTGACCCCTGTGGTACCCTACTAGTAACTGTGACCCAACACTGACCCCTGTGGTACCCCACTAGTAACTGTGACCCAACACTGACCCCTGTGGTACCCCACTAGTAACTGTGACCCAACACTGACCCCTGTGGTACCCCATTAGTAACTAAAACCCAATCTGAATATGTTCCATCAACGACCACCCTCTGTTTTCTATCACACAACCAGTTACTTACCCATTTGCATACGTTTTCCCCGAGTCCCAGCATCCTCATTTTGTAGACCGACCTTTCATGTGGCACAGTATCAAATGTCTTTGAAAAGTCCAGATACACAACGTCCACAGCCTCCCCCCGGTCCAGTCTATATACACAACGTCCACAGCCTCCCCCAGGTCCAGTCTATATACACATATACAGCCTCCCCCAGGTCCAGTCTATATACACATATACAGCCTCCCCCAGGTCCTGTCTATATACACATATACAGCCTCCCCCAGGTCCAGTCTATATACACATATACAGCCTCCCCCAGGTCCTGTCTATATACACATATACAGCCTCCCCCAGGTCCTGTCTATATACACATATACAGCCTCCCCCAGGTCCAGTCTATATACACATATACAGCCTCCCCCAGGTCCTGTCTATATACACATATACAGCCTCCCCCAGGTCCAGTCTATATACACATATACAGCCTCCCCCAGGTCCAGTCTATATACACATATACAGCCTCCCCCAGGTCCAGTCTATATACACATATACAGCCTCCCCCAGGTCCAGTCTATATACACATATACAGCCTCCCCCAGGTCCAATCTATATACACATATACAGCCTCCCCCAGGTCCAGTCTATATACACATATACAGCCTCCCCCAGGTCCAGTCTATATACACAACATCCACAGCCTCCCCCAGGTCCAGTCTATATACACAACGTCCACAGCCTCCCCCAGGTCCAGTCTATATACACAACATCCACAGCCTCCCCCCGGTCCAGTCTATATACACATATACAGCCTCCCCCAGGTCCAGTCTATATACACAACATCCACAGCCTCCCCCCGGTCCAGTCTATAACTTATGTTGAAGCATATCCCGCCATTCACTTACTGACTAAGCAGCAACAAGCAGTGCAGTGTGTTTCAGTTCATCCTGTTGATAGAATCTCTATGTCTCACAATGTCACCCGGCTTGTTGCTGCCTGTTGGGTTAATGAAGCATAGCCTTGTGCATAGCCTTCTGTGCAGACACCACTGGCTTTTCCCTTTTATCGTACATCAGGTTTATGGCCAGAACCTTTCTCCCTCTATTACATAACCCGGGCAGCAGAACTTTCCCATACAAAAGGCAACACAAAAATGATGCATAAGGCCTATACATTTTTTATAATGGAAAACAGTATCTAAATGTGAGTGTAAGTTTAGAACCGTCTGATGAAAAAGCCAAAACAATATTCAATTCCCCTATAAAAAAGAAGAATGGACCCATTAGTCGTCAGTAAGAGCGCGCAGCAGGAGGAGCGCTGAATCTGCTCCCTGGCTTCCCTATCCCACACTTCTTTCTTCTCTTTATTGTCGGGCTACATAGATTATTGGATCTTTTATGAATTTTATTGCCATTTTCTAGCACATTTACCGTGGTATTCCATATGTACTGCGGGTCGGATCAGCACAATTTCAGATAATCGCCTTGTATTTTAAATGTAATTTGTTGGAACATTAAACCAGAAATTCCATAAAACTGACAGAAATGACTGCCAATAATTCTGGAGCCCATTTTATACTGGGAGGTTAAAGGCCACCCTCAGCTGCTGGGGATCTTTACTCAGGAAGGGTTGTAGCCTCTGGAGGTTTTTGAAGGCTTGTAGCCCCTGGCGGAGGTTTAAGGGCTGTAGCCTCTGGCAGTGGTTGAAGGGCTGTAGCCTCTGGCAGTGGTTGAAGGGTTGTAGTCTCTGGCGGTGGTTGAAGGTTTGTAGACCCTGGCAGTGGTTGAAGGTTTGTAGACCCTGGCTATGGTTGAAGCATTTGTAGCCCCTGGCGGTGGTGAAGCATTGTAGCCTCAGGTGGTGGTTGAAGGGTTCTAGCCCCAGCGGTGGTTGAAGGGTTGTAGCCCCAGCGGTGGTTGAAGGGTTGTAGTCCCTGGCGGTGGTTGAAGGGTTGTAGCCCCTGGCGGTTTTTGAAGGGTTGTAGCCCCTGGCAGTGGTTGAAGGGTTGTAGTCTCTGGCAGTGATTGCAGGTTTGTAGACCCTAGCAGCAGTTAAAGGGTTGTAGACCCTGGTGATGGTTGAAGGGTTGTACCCCCTGGCGGTGGTTAAAGGGTTGTGCCCCCTGGCGTTGGTTGAAGGGTTGAAGCCTTTGACGATGGTTGAAGGGTTGTAGACCCCAGCGATGGTTGAAGGATTGTAGTCCTTGGAGGTGGTTGAAGGGTTGTAGCCCCTGGCGATGGTTAAAGGGTTGTAGACCCTGGCGATGGTTGAAGCGTTTGTAGCCCCTGGCAGTGGTTGAAGGGTTATAGCCCCTGGCGGTGGTGAAGCGTTGTAGCCTCAGGCTGTAGTTGAAGGGTTATAACCCCAGCAGTGGTTGAATGGTTGCAGCCCCAGCGGTGGTTAAAGGGTTGCAGCCCCAGTGGTGGTTAAAGGGTTGTAGCCCCTGGCGGTGGTTGAAGAGTTGTATATCCTGACAGTGGTTGAAGGGTTGTAGCCCCAGCGGTGGTTGAAGGGCTGTAGCCCCTGGCAGTGGTTGAAGGGGTTGTCCAGCAGCAAATTATTATTGAAATGGTGCCTTGGTTCTGATGCTCACTGAATCCACTCGTTCAATCAGTCACTTGCAAAAGTAGAGACCAACCCGAGACAGTTATTGACTGCACAGATGTCATGTGTATTGAGATAAGAACATGAAGTGAAAATTGTTGAGGACCTGGTGTACATTGGCATTTGTGGTGGGATTGGTGGGGTGAGTGATGTTAATTATTTTTGTATTAGCCCATCTGCCCCTATTAACACAATATCCACTCTCCAAAAAAAGAAATTCCAATAACGTGAAGACCAGGGGATCCCTAAGGCTCCCCACCTCAGTCTTTCCAGAGTCAAATGGCTTCCAGATTTAGAGGATCCATATCCTGGATATGTGACCGCCACATAACTAAGATTAGCTTAATTGTTGCATTGCTATAAGCCGGTAATGTCATTGTAACCTCACCACACAGCTGGCACTGTGATCGTGTGCCAAATGGTGTAAGACAAAAAAGAGCTAATGTGCTGAAGATAACATTACTAATTATACAGAAGAAAGATACAGAAGAATTAACTGTTCGCTTGATAGCTGGAAGATTAAAGTCCATTGTATTCCCCATCCAAATGAAGGGAACTCAGCTGCTTCTGAGCGCCAACATAAACACGTCTTAAAAGCCGAAATCACATTTAGGATGACAGGGTAAATTGAAGAATTCGTTGTGCCAACTTCAAGTCCCCATTAAGCAGCTCCATGGAAGTGGATTTGAGCTGGCAGAAAGAGAATCTTCCATTTAAGAAAGTGACAACGACGCCTGTACCAATGGAGAATGGATTATGTGCTGTGGGTGCGGAGAAGTGCTAAGTAATATGATGGATAGAAGGCACGACGCTTCATCGGACAAGGAAACCAGTGAAAATGGCAGCTGGGTCACTAACACCGGAATATGTATAACCTCAACGACATGGCAAATGGCTGGTGGCTAAAGTGGAAATGGTGGAGGATAGGAGTGTAGGGATCAGGAGAAGGATCTACGAACATCTTTCTTTCTTCCCTCACTCTCCTCATTCTTCCTCTTTTTCTGCCTGTCTTCAATTCCACACCCCCTTGCTTTCATCTATAACTCTTCTTTCTTTCTTTCTTTCTTTCTTTCTTTCTTTCTTTCTTTCTTTCTTTCTTTCTTTCTTTCTTTCTTTCTTTCTTTCTTTCTTTCTTTCTTTCTTTCTTTCTTTCTTTCTTTCTTTCTTTCCTTCCTTCCTTCCTTCCTTCCTTCCTCCCTCCCTCCCTCCCTTCCTTCCTTCCTTCCTTCCTCCCTCTCTTTTCTTCCTTCCTTCCTTCCATCCATAACCCTTCCCTTATTCCCCTTTCTTTCTTCCTTTCCTCCCTCCGTTGATCCTGATGGAGCTTTCTGCTCGGCCAGTCACTGAGATAGGACATTGCTGAGCATAGTGATTGGGGGAAAAGGCTTCTGTTCTATGATAGTGTCGCTGCCGCTGATTGGCTGTAGTGATGGCATCACACAATGAGGTGTGTTTTGTGTTGCACTGCCGTTCTCTCACAATAGTATTTTCCATTAGTTATAGGGTTTGTTCTGATGAGGTCGCAAACGTTCTTGGGCTGCATTGTAATGTCATTGCTTTGGTGATTGATTCCAAAACATAAAAAATGAAGGTGGCGGGCGCTGCTGCATGGATTGCGGACTGGATGGATTGCACAGCAACACCTTTCTGGGTCAGAAAAACCCGACCCTGGAGGAATATCTGGCCAGTCCTGTGTTTTGAGGCTCCTCAATGAGGCCCAACAGTTTTTTTTTTTGCATATTCATGTTTCCCACGGGGCAATGCACCTAGGATGTCACTGCATTGAGCGTTTTAACTGGCAGCCGGCAGTGTTGTCGTTTGGCTTGTCTCCCTGAGATCAGTGATCTGTTTCTCTTATGGCTCTACTAGGCATTGCTCCCACCCAGAGCCCTGCTCCACACTGATGAGGGGGCAACACTCCGAAACAGCTGTCTGTGGATGGATACCTGGCCTTGGCTTTCCCTTGTCATATCCTTAGACTCGTACATTAGATATTGACTCATAGGGCAACTTCATATGTTGGTTTTGGTGGTCTCCTTACAGGAGCCGCCCCTTGGCCCCTCTGTCTAGTCCTAGTTTTTTACAGATTTCTATTCCTTTGATGCCTTATATGTGATGATGTCACAGTAGTGTATATGCTTACTCCTATGATGGTATATATATATATATATATATTTATATAGTATTGTTTGTTATTTCTAGGCCGTGCGCTGGAGCTGTAATATTCAGTATATAGGGACCTTGTAGCTCTCCCTGCCCGCTGTAGATACATATATACATACATACATACAGTACATCAGCAGGTCGCCTTCCCGTCTCTATATAGAAGATATTTTTGTCTGCTCGGAGTTCACTGAAAGCTTCTATTGTTCCAGATGTAAGTTCAGCCTTCAGCTCCGCGCAGCTTTGTGCATCATTCAATGTGATATTCAGTTATTGTTTGCCAAGGCCGATCGCTTTGTACCTCGTGACATCCATTACAATTAATGTTTTGTCATTAGAATCTAAACACGTTACTTATAAGCGTCCTGATGAAGGATTCCAGAGAAAGAAGTCGTTCTCGTTTGTCGGAATAATGTTTGAATATGATTTATTTCTCATCATTTATCCGACAATTATCAGATACATTTAGAATTTAACGTCCTTCCATATGACATAGAAATATTGTAACTTGGGGATAATGTTCAGGGAAAAATCGGTTTCATTGTTGCACATTTTCCTGTAATCCATAAATATATATATTTAGAAGACAAGAAACAAGTCTCCTCTACAACAGCCCATATGGCCAAGTAACCTGCAGCACCCGGGAGGACCACCATCTGCTCATACAGTGCAAGAGTCAGGACTTTTTGGTTTCCCGTCTCCATCATGTACTCTTTATTAGTATGAGATTATATATGATCATTGTTCTCTATTATCTCCTGTCTGGCAAACAGTGGTCCAACAATGACTGAATATTTGTGGTCCCTGGGATGACCAGGTGTATTAGGTCTAGGCCAGATACAGCATTTAGTGGCAACTATAGTTATAAAAGAGACGGAACATTTACAGGACTTCTGGATATGAGATGGACCCTAACTTCCCTTCATAACAACTCCAACTACAATGAGACAGACTATCAAATTAATGCAAAAAAATTATGGTTATAATGGTCAAAGTTTTATTTACATGCCAGGACTAACAATCCCCGGAGCCAGGTGATGTCACGGATACTGTGAGACCCCCAGCTTTGTGACATCCAGCCCTCAGCCAGACAGCAATAAAGGGGGCGGCATGTCCTGGCTGCCAATCTAGCAGAGCCGGTGCACTATAAGGCACCAATGACCCTACTGATCCTCACTCCTGTGCTTACCCACTGTGCCGCCCCTGGATGACAGATTATGATATCATTATGGCCGGCCACTTCCAAGGCTCAGCCTGTTCACCACCATGAGGTGTAACATCCGCTCTGAGTTATAATGGGTCCACATTTTTGCACACTCACTTTAGTGCCATGAACATGAGACTTGTAATACATCCAGGCAAAAACTATGAAAATTGTACAAAACTTAGCAAATCTTTCACTCACAAAGAGTCATCCTCCAGCACCCAGGAGGGGAAACCCCCTGCGGAGGAAACCTTTAGGGAACCATGGCTTCCCCTGTCTTATTGTGTAGTTTATCATACAAGAAAAAAAGGATAAATGTTCATATTCTGCAACACTTTACAATAAAATGTGAATAGCGGCCGTTGAAAACCATGTCAGTTCACACTATGAAGCGAGCGGCTGCAGCAAGCTTCATAGTGTGCTGTGGGGAGTTCTGATGCGGGCACACACAGATGTGCCCACATCAGAACTCTGCAGTACCGGCTGGGATGATCTTTTCAGAGACGAGTGTCTGGGTTTGGAGAACGTTGCCAAACTCAAAAGTCTGCTTAACACTAGTAATGAGCACTCCTTGTATTTATCACTTTTTGTTCTTCTTCCATACTAGTAGTCTTCCCAACTTTCTGATTGTCTGCCCCCACCTTAGTCTCCCCAGCTCTGATTGTCTCCTTCTACCTTAGTCTCCCCAGCTCTGATTGTCTCCTTCTACCTTAGTCTCCCCAGCTCTCTGATTGTCTCCTTCCACCTTAGTCTCCCCAGCTCTCTGATTGTCTTCTTCCACCTTAGTCTCCCCATCTCTCTGATTATCTTCTTTCACCTTAGTCTCCCCAGCTCTCTGATTGTCTTCTTCCACCTTAGTCTCCCCATCTCTCTGATTGTCTTCTTCCACCTTAGTCTCCCCATCTCTCTGATTGTCTCCTTCCACCTTAGTCTCCCCAGCTCTCTGATTGTCTCCTTCCACCTTAGTCTCCCCAGCTCTCTGATTGTCTCCTTCCACCTTAGTCTCCCCAGCTCTCTGATTGTCTCCCCCCACCTTAGTCTCCCCAGCTCTCTGATTGTCTCCTTCCACCTTAGTCTCCCCAGCTCTCTGATTGTCTTCTTCCACCTTAGTCTACCCAGCTCTCTGATTGTCTCCTTCCACCTTAGTCTCCCCAGCTCTCTGATTGTCTTCTTCCACCTTAGTCTCCCCAGCTCTCTGATTGTCTCCCCCCACCTTAGTCTCCCCAGCTCTCTGATTGTCTCCTTCCACCTTAGTCTCCCCAGCTCTCTGATTGTCTCCTTCCACCTTAGTCTCCCCAGCTCTCTGATTGTCTCCTTCCACCTTAGTCTCCCCAGCTCTCTGATTGTCTTCTTCCACCTTAGTCTCCCCAGCTCTCTGATTGTCTTCTTCCACCTTAGTCTACCCAGCTCTCTGATTGTCTCCTTCCACCTTAGTCTCCCCAGCTCTCTGATTGTCTTCTTCCACCTTAGTCTCCCCAGCTCTCTGATTGTCTCCCCCCACCTCAGTCTCCCCAGCTCTCTGATTGTCTTCTTCCACCTTAGTCTCCCCAGCTCTCTGATTGTCTCCTTCCACCTTAGTCTCCCCAGCTCTCTGATTGTCTCCTTCCACCTTAGTCTCCCCAGCTCTCTGATTGTCTCCTTCCACCTTAGTCTCCCCAACTCTCTTATTGTGTCAGATGGTTTAATAGCTTTTTATTACGTAGCACAGGAGACACAAGGCAAGGATATTTCAAGAAAATCAAGTGCCGCAAGCTGGCTCTGTCTTCAAGTATGAAGTTTATTGGAAGTCTACTCTACAATTTCCATAATAGCTTAATGTGCTTGGTTCTGCGTTGCCTTAGGCTTCCGGCAGTATGGTTCCCTTCAGTAGATCCAGCGCGAGCACATGGTTTGTTCTCCAGAGAACGTGCGTGTGATTAAACAATTAGTCTGGTGCCCACCGGTGCTCAGACGGCGCTGCCATCCTGCGTGTCGGGTGTCTCTCCTCATTCTCCAAACATTTTGAATTGCTTGAATAATTCATTTCTAATGGTATTTGTGCGTCCTAATAATTTCTATTGTATAATGTTGTTACCTAAATGGGATTGGATGCACGAGACCTGCGTGACGCAATGGTGGAGCGTCCCACTTACACAACCTTCCAATCTGTAAACACATTGATCACCGGAAAACCCTCTAACATTGCAGATATTTAGCATGTGATGTGAATAGAGACTGAAGGGAAAGCTGATGAAATTAGAGAGAAGAAGACGAGGATTGAATGGGAGCTGTGTCGGTGGAGGAGACGAGCGGCTCAGCCCATTGGTATTCCATCTTTCATCTGCCATGGATTGGTATGCTGGAGTGGTGGCGCTTTGATTATTCTGTCATGACCACGGTGACGGATGTTTGGGCTCCTAATTCGCTGCAATTCTGTCTCCCTGGAATCTCATGGAAAATGGATTTTTCTAAGCCGATGTTTAGAGCCATATGGTTATGTAGGGTTACGTCAATTTCATTTCGACAAACAAAAATCATATAGGTTATAGTCCCGGTCCTGAACAATGAGGCCACATTTTCTCTTCAGAGTTTATTGCGACGCGCTGTTATTTTTACTCAGTGCTGTGAAAGCTGGAGTAATGGAGCAGAATGTATTGTTTATATTTCTGTAGCCTGTACTATGCAGAGACAATAACTCTGTGCTCTCTACTATGCAGAGACAATAACTCTGCGCTCTCTACTATGCAGAGACAATAACTCTGCACTCTCTACTATGCAGAGACAATAACTCTGCGCTCTCTACTATGCAGAGACAATAACTCTGGCCTCTCTACTATGCAGAGACAATAACTCTGCGCTCTCTACTATGCAGAGACAATAACTCTGCGCTCTCTACTATGCAGACACAATAACACTATGCTCTCTACTATGCAGAGACAATAACTCCCATATGTCTGAGAGTCGCTCGATGGCTTGTGATTCCTGCTCCCATGTTTCTAGATCTCCTGGGTCAGTTTATCATAGTGATGGGCCCAGTGTAAGGGGTTTGGGGGTAGCGGCCCCTCCTGAACATGGGTCCTATGGTATCTAAACGCTCAGTCAGACATTATCAGGACAATCAGATTATTGGACACAATAACAGGAAATGATGTATTCTCTGATCTGAGGCATCATTACCCCCCCCCCCCCCTTACCCCTTACTTACTATTAACGCCCTCTTTTAGATCTTCCTTTATGTCTTCATGTGCTGAATGGAATGGTAGGAGCCACCCAATAGGAACAATGGGGCTCACATATCAAGCCTTTGTTTAATTTCCCATGTACAGCACATTTATTAAGCTGTTTCCTTTTTTCACATTTTCGCCTTTATTTCTTAGATCTGGTGGGTGTGGTACGTGTGGTGCATGGATGTATGGGTGTAGTGTGTGGTGCATAGATGTATGGGTGTACTATGTGTGGTGTATAGATGTATGGGTGTACTATGTGTGGTGCATAGATGTATGGGTGTGGTATGTGTGGTGCATAGATGTATGGGTGTGGTATGTGTGGTGCATAGATGTATGGGTGTGGTACGTGTGGTGCATAGATGTATGGGTGTAGTATGTGTGGTGCATAGATGTATGGGTGTAGTATGTGTGGTGCATAGATGTATGGGTGTAGTATGTGGTGCATGGATGTATGGGTGTAGTATGTGTGGTGCATAGATGTATGGGTGTAGTATGTGTGGTGCATAGATGTATGGGTGTAGTATGTGGTGCATGGATGTATGGGTGTAGTATGTGTGGTGCATAGATGTATGGGTGTAGTATGTGTGGTGCATAGATGTATGGGTGTGGTATGTGTGTTGCATAGATGTATGGGTGTAGTATGTGGCGCATGGATGTATGGGTGTACTATGTGTGGTGTATAGATGTATGGGTGTAGTGTGTGTGGTGCATAGATGTATGGGTGTAGTATGTGTGGTGCATAGATGTATGGGTGTAGTATGTGTGGTGCATAGATGTATGGGTGTGGTATGTGTGGTGCATAGATGTATGGGTGTAGTGTGTGGTGCATAGATGTATGGGTGTACTATGTGTGGTGTATAGATGTATGGGTGTAGTGTGTGTGGTGCATAGATGTATGGGTGTGGTATGTGTGGTGTATAGATGTATGGGTGTAGTATGTGTGGTGCATAGATGTATGGGTGGTGCATAGATGTGTGGGTGTAGTGTGTGGTGCATAGATGTATGGGTGTACTATGTGTGGTGTATAGATGTATGGGTGTAGTGTGTGGTGCATGGATGTATGGGTGTAGTGTGTGGTGCATAGATGTATGGGTGTAGTGTGTGGTGCATAGATGTATGGGTGTAGTGTGTGGTGCATGGATGTATGGGTGTAGTATGTGGTGCATGGATGTATAGGTGTAGTATGTGTGGTGCATAGATGTATGGGTGTAGTATGTGTGTTGCATAGATGTATGGGTGTAGTATGTGGCGCATGGATGTATGGGTGTAGTATGTGTGGTGCATAGATGTATGGTTGTACTATGTGTGGTGCATAGATGTATGGGTGTGGTTTGGGTGGTGCATGGATGTATGGGTGTAGTATGTGTGGTGCATAGATGTATGGGTGTAGTATGTGGCGCATAGATGTATGGGTGTAGTATGTGTGGTGCATAGATGTATGGGTGTAGTATGTGTGTTGCATAGATGTATGGGTGTAGTATGTGGCGCATGGATGTATGGGTGTAGTGTGTGGTGCATAGATGTATGGGTGTACTATGTGTGGTGCATAGATGTATGGGTGTAGTATGTGTGGTGCATAGATGTATGGGTGTACTATGTGTGGTGCATAGATGTATGGGTGTAGTGTGTGGTGCATAGATGTATGGGTGTACTATGTGTGGTGCATAGATGTATGGGTGTAGTATGTGTGGTGCATAGATGTATGGGTGTACTATGTGTGGTGCATAGATGTATGGGTGTACTATGTGTGGTGCATAGATGTATGTGTGGTGCATAGATGTATGTGTGGTGCATAGATGTATGTGTGGTGCATAGATGTATGGGTGTAGTATGTGTGGTGCATAGATGTATGGGTGTAGTATGTGTGGTGCATAGATGTATGGGTGTAGTATGTGTGGTGCATAGATGTATGGGTGTGGTATGTGTGGTGCATAGATGTGTGGGTGTACTATGTGTGGTGCATAGATGTATGGGTGTGGTTTGGGTGGTGCATGGATGTATGGGTGTACTATGTGTGGTGCATAGATGTATGGGTGTAGTATGTGTGGTGCATAGATGTATGGGTGTACTATGTGTGGTGCATAGATGTATGGGTGTAGTATGTGTGGTGCATAGATGTATGGGTGTGGTATGTGTGGTGCATAGATGTATGGGTGTACTATGTGTGGTGCATAGATGTATGGGTGTAGTATGTGTGGTGCATAGATGTATAGGTGTACTATGTGTGGTGCATAGATGTATGGGTGTACTATGTGTGTTGCATAGATGTATGGGTGTGGTTTGGGTGGTGCATGGATGTATGGGTGTAGTATGTGTGTTGCATAGATATATGGGTGTAGTATGTGTGGTGCATGGATGTATAGGTGTAGTATGTGTGTTGTATGGGTGTAGTACTTGTGGTAGACAGTTTCTAACATCATTTGCAGCTTCTAACCTTTTGCAGATTGGCGCTCCAGGGCACAAGGTTGGGTACAAGGTTTGTGTGGACTGACTGCCTCTCGATGCCATTGTGAATATGCACTTGTGAAGTATTTCATGCAGAATAGAGTGGAAAGATGCAGGTGAGTGAGGTGACTATAACACGTGATTGATCCTATGGACTGATCACGGAGCGCGGTGTGTTGCGTATTCTGTGCGGCTGAATTACCAGTAGTGCAGATAATCTGTGTTAGCTTGAGAAATGAATATCTATAAAGCTCCATGGACCTCTCTCCTGTCTGAGCCAACATAGATATGGAGTGGCGGCTGGTATGACAGGCAGAAAGCTGAAGACATGGAGGGTGGAGATATACAATAACCATGGACCATGGTCACGTGACATCTGGAAAGAAATACGTCTTATGGCGGCTTTAACCTCGGAATGTTACGTCCTATGTTAGTGGTCGGTGGGTGGTGGGCTGAAGGAAGAGCATGGAGGGGTCGGGTTAGTTGACTGGATAAAGAAGAATCCTAAGTGAAGTGGAAACTTCTCTGGGCCACATCTGCTGAGCTGGAGAACCCAGGATTTCCATCATTCTCACCAAAACGGAACTTTCCATCATTTCTTCTCATCTGTCACTTTAAGTGATTCTTCCAGCGTTTCTTCTTGGTTTTGTTGTGTTTTCATGTGAATCCCTTCAGTTTATGAAGTTCAGTTGCTTTGATTCACTTTGGAGCGGAGCGCACTGATCCATCTGTTCCGAGATGTTTCCTCTATAGAAGTCTTGGAACATAAAATAAATTCAATTGATTCCAGACGGGACTGAGACCTGAGAAAGCTGAGCTAAATGGGAGCTCTTTAAATGTTGCTGCCTTCTTTGGTTACTTGATCCAACCATCCGGGGTTACAGAAGCTTTTCATTGCTCACTTCCCAGTACACGGACTTCCTTGTATCTTGATCTTTTCTTGTTTGAAGAATAAATTTCCCCTCCCCCGTTGGGTTTGTCGGCTTATGTGCAGCTTTCATGTGCAGCCGACCATAATGGATTTGCACATCTCGAACCTAAAGATCTCATTTCTACAGTACCAGGGCTTCAGGGTGGTATCATGTGAACCCCGATTAATCCTACCGTATCCTTAAGAAAGAATACGTGGTCGAAAGACATTGTGGACAAACAGAATGTGAGTAAAGTTACAGACAGTTTCACCATTTACGTCTTTATTGACCACACTGAGTAAACATCTACAGTGCAGGAAGAGAAATGGGGGAACCCCTGAATTTAGTTTCATGTGGATCTTACTTAGCAGCCATCACCTTCACTAAACATCTCCGTTAGTTGTGAATGAGATTAAATGTGCATTAAGGATGAATCCTCCCTGTCCGGGCCCCAAGGCAACAAAGCCCTCCAACCCTGATGCCCCCTCCATTCTCCATGCATGTTTGGTTGCCCTGATCTCTTTCATCGTGCTGGCTGCTCTTCATAGAACATAATCCTGGTGGTCTCCATAGGGTCCAGTCATGATCTCCATTCTCGTTTGGTGTTTCTCTTATGGTGGACACATGACTAGAGGGGTCTGCAGTCTGAGCCCCACACTTTACACCTCATCTACTCAACTGAAACACCTTTTACTAATAAGAATATTTAAGACTGTGTTCCCTTACGTTTCCTCCCTGCACTGTGAATGCTTACTTAATGTGTTCAATAAAGAACATGGACAATTGTCTGTGTAATATTACATTAATTACATTGTTTTTGCCTATAATTATTCTAAACACTTTGTAAATGACCTCTGCAGAAATCCAGGCAATTCCATAGGGTTCACTTACTTTCCCTGCTAATGTATTGTATAGGTCTTAGGTTGGTTCTGGTGAATACAGTACATGGTGACTATGTGATATTATAAAGCATCCCTGCCCTGAGGTCCCATGTCCTCCAGACCAGTGCTTCTCAAACTGTGAGGCGCCCCCTAGTTGTTGGTGAGGCGCCCTCTAGTTGTTGGTGAGGCGCCCCCTAGTTGTTAGTAAGGCGCCCCCTAGTTGTTGGTGAGGCGCCCCCTAGTTGTTAGTAAGGCGCCCCCTAGTTGTTGGTGAGGCGCCCCCTAGTTGTTAGTAAGGCGCCCCCTAGTTGTTAGTAAGGCGCCCCCTAGTTGTTGGTGAGGCGCCCCCTAGTTGTTAGTAAGGCGCCCCCTAGTTGTTGGTGAGGCGCCCCCTAGTTGTTAGTAAGGCGCCCCCTAGTTGTTGGTGAGGCGCCCCCTAGTTGTTGGTGAGGCGCCCCCTAGTTGTTAGTAAGGCGCCCCCTAGTTGTTGGTGATGCGCCCCCTAGTTGTTGGTGAGGCGCCCCCTAGTTGTTGGTGAGGCCCAGCTGGAGAGCCAGTTTTCACAAATGATCTGCACAGTCCTTTTGCTTTTGCAGAAATCTCTATTTTAGCAACATTATTAATATATGTTGTACTAATGTATTAGTATTAGAGCTTGGGTAATGGGTGAAAGGAAGCCCTAGCATTATTTTCAGCTTTTAAATGGACTTTCACCACAGATAATGAGGCCCAGGCCCCCTCTTAGTCAGTCTGGTGAGGCCCAGGCATTGCCTTGGTCTGTTGGGTGAGGCTCCAGTAGAAAAAGTTTGAGAAGCTCTGCTCAAGACCAGTGTTCCCCCACCCTGCGGCTCTTACAAAGTTGCAGAACTACAAGTCCCATCATGGGAACTACAAGTCCCATCAGCTTTCGGAGTTGGTTGGGGAACATTGCTCTAGACGATAGGATCTCCTTCCCCTGGGTCGGCCATTGTAGCTGTGAATCCTTCCGAGGCTTTTCCCTGTAATAATGCAGCACGTCTATGAGACTATGGTCATCGATAACGGGGAGCGCATTGTCTCAGTAATGGAGCAGTGAATCTTAGAGAACATTGATTGAACAATTTGTCAGCAATCAATAAGTATAAGCCATCCCCTCTCAGCTGCCGTCCCATCATTTCCTCTGATGCTGCAGAGGGAAGGGGCCGCTGTGCGGAGGCTAAATGATGGGCTAATGATGTGGAGTCTGAGGGAGGGCTGTCTCCGTAATGATGCCGCAGCTTAATGCACTACAGACTCATCCGGGAAGAGACCAAGGCAAACACCCCCCCCCCCCCCCCCCCCCCTCCATGGAGAAGTCTATATCACAGCTCGCCGCCCTTTTAATGAAGGCAGATGTCACGCTAATCACGCCGGTTTGCGGTGGATTTTAACTAACTCTTGATCTTGGCGTGACCTGAATTGTTAATGAAGTGCACAACCCTGAAGAGCAGTTGTAATAGTAATCAGTTGATATAATATCTGGGTTGAGGTGGGAAAGGTTACACTAACACGACTCCTTCAATGTATTTCTATTCATTTATATGCCAATTATAGACTCGCCTGCACTCGCTGGCCACCATTTTATTACGCTGACCTTTTTCTAGATGGAAGCACGGAATTAAAATTGGAAGCTACATGGATGGAAAGTGAATGTTCCTTAATATCACACTCTGAGATGATAAAGAAAGGACAATATCCAATGTAAAAGTCTAAATGGGGGATAATTCTCCATTATGGAAGCCGTAAGCTTGGGGGATTTCTGTCGGTAATAGACGCCATTCATACAGTTTTGGATTTTCTCGTGTTTTTCGGATTTCCGTTTCTCCCGGTTCCTTCATTCTAACCTCTAATATCGTTTATTTTGGGCCTTCTTACTATGATAATACAGATTGTCCATCTATAAAGGAACCCAACGCACTGGTATATGTCTGGGCATCGGATGTCCACCATGCATCAGCAGACATACTACAGTGTACACCCCACCATACCCATGGGACCCGGAGCATTGAAGCTCACTAGACATTGCTGTTCAGTCCCATAAAGTAAGGGCCCTATTACACGGGACGATTATCGTGCGAAAAATCATTAAATTGTTTGAATTTAAACGATAATCGTTCTGTGTAATTGCAGGCAACAATCGAAAAATCGTTCGTATGTCGTTGATCGTTTATTTAGATCTGAACCTAAAATTATCGTTAGTCGTTCGCTGTAATTCCACGTTCGTTCACTCAAGTTCCGCATTTTTTCACTAATCGTTCAGTGTAATTGCACATTGTTCATTGTTTTTCTGGGATCAGAAGGAATAAACGATCATAGTAACGATCGTAACTAACGATTATCGTTCTGTGTAATACGCTGAACGATTTCAGGTTAATGATAAACAATCTCGTTTGCGATAGTTTATCGGTAGTCGTTAAAAATCGCTCAGTGTAATAGGACCCTAAGTGTAGTGAACGTTCTCTGTTCTCAGGGTTCCTAGAGAGGCGATAACTACTGGGAGCGTCTGGATCCCCTCTGTCTGGACTGTGGTGGTCTTCTCTGTCATGCTGGTTCCCGGAGCTGGACACAAGGTATCGGTGGGCTCCCCGTCCTCTGTACAGGGCTGCCAGCTGTATGGAAGCTGTCCCTGGGCTTATGTGTCCCTCTCTAGGGGAACTTTTACAGATGCCAATTACTGGCTGACAAACTGTGGCTATTGGCCACACATCTCCGGCCAAACAAGCAAAGTACAGCCAATAATAATGCACTTAAATGGCTGCACAAATAATATAGCAGTTGTGTTAATCAAACTGTGTACAGATTCTGCAGGTGAGCGCCAATCAGCGAGACTCCCATCAGGCCATGTAAATCCTGAGTCTACAGTGGCATCCGCTATTAGCCACAATGCACAGCAGAACCCTATCCCATCCTGTGTGTTTTCCTGCAGTTACCTAATGCAAGCAGCTTCCATCTTATGTACAGGAAAAGGTGGGTAGACAGATGTATCTCATCCCAATAGAGACCAGAATGGGGGCATGCAGCCACCTCAAGCCTCCCTGGGGTCGATCGGGACCGATCGGCTTCTGTCACCTGATCCAAGCTGAACGTCTGACATAAATCCTCATATAAGATATGAAAAGCAGAAAAGATACAGAACTTCTCTGGGGCTTAAATATTCAGGAGCAATGGGGAGAAATAAGCTGCTTTGAGACCTGTGTTACTTCTGAGACCTGCGCCGCTCTGTGACACCTATATTACGGATATATAGCCGCAATAACTGCTGAAACAGACGATTTCTAAACCGAAACAGCAGATAAACCTAGACCCACCAGGTCGGGGGCATCACCTGGATTGGTTTCTATATTGTGGTTAATTTATCTCCTGCAGTGTCCGGCCGTCTGGCCGTCCTTCCCATCCTCAGACCTTGAGGGTTAATACGGCATCATCTATGCAGACAGGTGTAATGGTATAAATGGCGGAACTTCCGCATCATGTGACACTGGCGTCCTTCAGATGGACCATCCAGGGGACCACAAAGAAATAAGATTGAAGGAATAAATTGTCCTGAATCTTTGTCGTTTCTATATTTAACTGTTTTTTTATAAAGGCCATTCATTTACATGGCTCCTCGGAGAGCAGAAAGGTTAGGGGGAGTCCATGACGTATAGCTGGCCATCCACCAAGAGATTCATTGTTTTAATATATCAGAAAGGAAGCGCCATGAAATACAGACTTTTAAGTGCGCACGTTACGAGACCATGAGAAAGACGGGATTTACATCCTCATGTATGATCAGGGACCATGCGAAAGACGGGATTTACATCCTCATGTATGTTTAGGGACCATGCGAAAGACGGGATTTATGCCCCCATGTGTGATCGGGGACCATGCGAAAGACAGGATTTATGCCCCCATGTGTGATCGGGGACCATGAGATGGACAGGACATACAGCCTCATGTATGATCAGGGACCATGCGAAAGACGGGATTTACATCCTCATGTATGATCAGGGACCATGCGAAAGACGGGATTTACATCCTCATGTATGATCAGGGACCATGCGAAAGACGGGATTTACATCCTCATGTATGATCAGGGACCATGCGAAAGACGGGATTTACATCCTCATGTATGATCAGGGACCATGCGAAAGACGGGATTTACATCCTCATGTATGTTTAGGGACCATGCGAAAGACGGGATTTATGCCCCCATGTGTGATCGGGGACCATGAGATGGACAGGACATACAGCCTCGTGTAATCGGGGACCATGAGATGGACAGGACATACAGCCTCGTGTTATCGGGGACCAAGTGATAGACGTGATGTACAGCCTCATGTATGATTAGGGACCATTAGATGGACAGGACATACAGCCTCGTGTTATCGGGGACCAAGTGATAGACGTGATGTACAGACTCATGTATGATTAGGGACCATTAGATGGACAGGACATACAGCCTCGTGTTATCGGGGACCAAGTGATAGACGTGATGTACAGCCTCATGTATGATTAGGGACCATTAGATGGACAGGACATACAGCCTCCAAACATCAGCCAGGAACATAAAGCTTGAGCTGAATTTTGGAATGGACAATCACCCGACGCTCATCCTTCCAGACTGGTTACACAGTGGCTAAAAAGGCCGGTGCGAGCGAGGCGGCCTCCAAACATGGCTCATTGCACCAGATCTGTCAGGAGGACTGGGCCCCCGACCAGCTATGGTGAGAAGCTTCTGGAAGGATAGCCAAACACTTGATCCAAGTCGTAAGCTGTAAGGGCAATTGCCCCCTGCTGTAGTTACCTGTATCATCTGTATATATATGTGTGTGTGCTGTGTATATATAGTGCCCCCCGCTGTAGTTACCTGTATCATCTGTATATGTGTGTGTGCTGTGTATATACAGTGCCCCCCGCTATAGTTACCTGTGTCATCTGTATATATGTGTGTTCTGTGTGTATATATATATATATATATATATATATATATATATATATATAGTGTCCCCCGCTGTAGTTACCTATATCATCTGTATATATGTGTGTGCTGTGTATGTACAGTGCCCCCCGCTATAGTTACCTGTGTCATCTGTATATATGTGTGCTCTGTGTGTATATATATATATATATATATATATATATATAGTGTCCCCCGCTGTAGTTACCTATATCATCTGTATATATGTGTGTGCTGTGTATATATAGTGCCCCCCGCTATAGTTACCTGTGTCATCTGTATATATGTGTGCTCTGTATATATATATATATATATATATATATATATATAGTGCCGCCCGCTGTAGTTACCTGTATCATCTGTATATATGTGTGTTCTGTGTATATATAGTGCCCCGCGCTGTAGTTACCTGTATCATCTGTGTATATATGTGTGAGTGCTGTGTATTTATAGTGCCTACCGCTGTGGTTACTTGTATCATCTGTATATATGTGTGTTCTGTGTATATATAGTGCCCCCCGCTGTAGTTACCTGTATCATCTGTGTATATATGTGTGTTCTGTGTATATATATAAAGCCTCCCGCTGTAGTTACCTGATATATATATATATATATATATATATATATATATATTGTACAGCGCTCCAGACCCTGTCGTCAGACGAGCCTCCGGCCACTTCTCTGCCTCACGCTGTTTAATATTAAAGCTTCCATTTTTAATGTTCTGTTTCTGAGTTTTGCCCAAAAGCAAAATGTTCCCAGGTCAGCGGCTTCATTAAGTACAGACACCCGCCAGCGCTCTCCCCTCTGGGTGCGTTGTTGCCGTTCTCCTCGCCGATCTGTCTATAGGGAGCCTACGCTCTATGAAGTGCGCTGACACATTCATTCACATTATTGTTGCTTATTTTTACACTTGAGCTGAAAGATGGATGAAACCGCGTACAAGAGAAATGTAACAGATCTGTCGCCCTTCATTATACCGAGACTGGAGGCAAGGACCCAACCCCGGCCCCATCTGCCCCAACTGGTGACACCGGAAGAGCGGGATTCACTGCTGCTGATATACATACTGCCACCGGGGGGCGCTAACACCTACAAGCAGCTGGAGGAGTATAAGAGTTAAAGGGGTTATCCAGCGCTACAAAAACATGGCCACTTTTCCCCCTCTCTTGTCTCCAGTTCAGGTGTGGTTTGTAATTAAGCTCCATTTACTTCAATGGAACTGAGTTTGAAACCCTACCCAATCTGGAGACAAGAGAGGGAGAAAAGTGGCCATGTTTTTGTAGCGCTGGATAACCCCTTTAATGAGAGCATCGGCATCTTATATACACAACGGGGACGGGGGGCGCTAACACCTACAAGCAGTTGGAGGAGTGTAACGGTTAATGAGAGTGGCGGCGGCTTATATACACACCGGCACTGGGGGCGCTAACACCTAGAAGCAGCTGGAGGAGTGTAAGGGTTAATGAGAGCGGCGGCGGCGGCTTATATAGACACTGGCACTGGGGGGCGCTAACACCTGGAAGCAGCTGGAGTAGGATTGTAAGGGTTAATGAGATCGGCGGCGGCTTGTTATATAAAGAATCTGTGTCCCAGTGCTCTGATGTAATTAATCGGTGTACCTTGTAAATTATGTCGGTTTATGGAAAATGTCACCTAGAATATTAGTTCCATCCATCACCTCCGTGCACAGACGCTCGGATAGCGCCACAATCCGGGGGGCGCAGAGATAACACTGGAAGCAGGAATCACGCTTTTTTATTCTTTATAAACCGCAATAGCGGTGGTGGCAGCGGACGTTCTCATAATTTTTCATTGTTTAGAAAAAGAATTCGAGTGATTGTGCGGCCGGAGACGACGTTATTTAGAGCGCGGTGCAGGAGGCAACGTTATTTAGAGCGCGGCGCAGGAGACAACGCTATTTAGACTGCGGTGCGGGAGACAACGTTATTTAGAGCGCAGTGCAGGAGGCAACGTTATTTAGAGCGGGGTGCGGGAGACAACGTTATTTAGAGCGCGGCGCGAGAGACGACGTTATTTAGAGCGCGGCACGGGAGACGACGTTATTTAGAGCGCGGCACAGGAGACAACAATATTTAGAGCATGGTGCGGGAGACAACGTTATTTAGACCGCGGTGCGGAAGACGACGTTATTTAGAGCGTGGTGCAGGAGATGACAATATTTAGAGCGCGGTGCGGGAGACAACGTTGTTTACAGCGCGGCGCAGAAAAAAGCGTTATTTAGAGCGCGGCGCGGGAGACAACGTTATTTAGAGCGGGGTGCGGGAGACGGCGTTATTTAGAGCGCGGCACGGGAGACGACGTTACTTAGAGCGCGGCACAGGAGACAACAATATTTAGAGTATGGTGCGGGAGACAACGTTAATTAGACCGCGGTGCGGAAGAC
Organism: Dendropsophus ebraccatus; assembly: GCF_027789765.1. Classification (NCBI taxonomy): domain Eukaryota; kingdom Metazoa; phylum Chordata; class Amphibia; order Anura; family Hylidae; genus Dendropsophus; species Dendropsophus ebraccatus. The sequence continues at coordinate 169,407,021 of NC_091457.1, forward strand.
GACGTTATTTAGAGCGTGGTGCAGGAGATGACAATATTTAGAGCGCGGCGCAGGAGATGACGCTATTTAGACCGCGGTGCGGGAGACAACGTTGTTTACAGCGCGGCGCAGAAAAAATCGTTATTTAGAGCGCGGCGCGGGAGACAACGTTATTTGGAGCGCGGTGCAGGAAACGACAATATTTAAAGCGCGGCACAGGAGACAACGTTATTTGGAGTGGAGCGTGGGAGACGACGTTATTTAGAGCGCGGCGCAGGAAACGACATTATTTAGAGCGCGGTGCAGGAGACAACGTTATTTGGAGCGCGGTGCGGGAGACGATGTTATTTGGAGCGCGGCGCAGGAGACGGAGACGACGTTATTTGGAGCGCGGTGCAGGAGATAACGTTATTTGGAACGCGGTGCGGGAGACGATGTTATTTGGAGCGCGGTGCGGGAGACGACGTTATTTGGAGCGCTGTGCGGGAGACGACGTTATTTGAAGCGCTGTGCGGGAGACGACCTTATTTGAAGCGCGGTGCGGGAGACGACGTTATTTGGAGCGCTGTGCGGGAGACGACGTTATTTGGAGCGCGGTGCGGGAGACGACCTTATTTGGAGCGCGGTGCGGGAGACGACCTTATTTGGAGCGCGGTGCGGGAGACGACGTTATTTGGAGCGCTGTGCGGGAGACGACGTTATTTGGAGCGCGGTGCGGGAGACGATGTTATTTGGAGCGCGGTGCGGGAGACGACGTTATTTGGAGCGCGTTGCGGGAGACGACCTTATTTGGAGCGCGGTGCGGGAGACAACGTTATTTGGAGCGCGGTGCGGGAGACGACGTTATTTGAAGCGCTGTGCGGGAGACAACGTTATTTGGAGCGCGGTGCGGGAGACGACGTTATTTGGAGCGTGGTGCGGGAGACAACGTTATTTGGAGCGCGGTGCGGGAGACGACGTTATTTGAAGCGCTGTGCGGGAGACGACGTTATTTGGAGCGTGGTGCGGGAGACAACGTTATTTGGAGCGCGGTGCGGGAGACGACGTTATTTGGAGCGTGGTGCGGGAGACAACGTTATTTGGAGCGCGGTGCGGGAGACGATGTTATTTGGAGCGCGGTGCGAGAGACAACGTTATTTGAAGCGCTGTGCGGGAGATGACGTTATTTGGAGCGCGGTGCGGGAGACGATGTTATTTGGAGCGCGGTGCGGGAGACTACATTATTTGGAGCGCGGTGTGGGAGACGACGTTATTTGGAGCGCTGTGCGGGAGACGACGTTATTTGAAGCGCTGTGCGGGAGATGACGTTATTTGGAGCGCGGTGCGGGAGACGACGTTATTTGAAGCGCTGTGCGGGAGACGACGTTATTTGGAGCGTGGTGCGGGAGACAACGTTATTTGAAGCGCTGTGCGGGAGACAACGTTATTTGGAGCGCGGTGCGGGAGACGACGTTATTTGGAGCGTGGTGCGGGAGACAACGTTATTTGAAGCGCTGTGCGGGAGACGACGTTATTTGGAGCGTGGTGCGGGAGACGACGTTATTTGAAGCGCTGTGCGGGAGATGACGTTATTTGGAGCGCGGTGCGGGAGACGACCTTATTTGGAGCGTGGTGCGGGAGACGACCTTATTTGGAGCGCTGTGCGGGAGACAACGTTATTTGGAGCGCTGTGCGGGAGACGACGTTATTTGAAGCGCTGTGCGGGAGACGACGTTATTTGGAGCGCTGTGCGGGAGACAACGTTATTTGGAGCGTGGTGCGGGAGACAACGTTATTTGGAGCGCGGTGCGGGAGACGACCTTATTTGGAGCGTGGTGCGGGAGACAACGTTATTTGGAGCGCGGTGTGGGAGACGACGTTATTTGGAGCGCGGTGCGGGAGATGACGTTATTTGGAGCGCGATGCAGGAGACGACCTTATTTGGAGCGCGGTGCGGGAGACGACGTTATTTGGAGCGTGGTGCGGGAGACGACCTTATTTGGAGCGCGGTGCGGGAGACAACGTTATTTAGAGCGCGGCGCGGGAGACGATGTTATTTGGAGCGCGGTGCGGGAGACGACCTTATTTGGAGCGCGGTGCGGGAGACGACGTTATTTGGAGCGCTGTGCGGGAGACGACGTTATTTGGAGCGCTGTGCGGGAGACGACCTTATTTGGAGCGCGGTGCGGGAGACGACGTTATTTAGAGCGCGGCGCAGGAGACGACGTTATTTAGAGCGCGGCGCAGTAGACAACGTTATTTAGAGCGCGGCGTGGGAGACAACGTTATTTAGAGCGCGGCGCGGGAGACAACGTTATTTAGAGCGCGGCACGGGAGACAACGTTATTTAGAGCGCGGCGCAGGAGACAACTTTATTTAGAGCGCGGCACGGGAGACAACGTTATTTAGAGCGCGGCACAGGAGACAGCGTTATTTAGAGCGCGGCACAGGATCATATATCTCACCGGTGTAATCACATCACTAAGGGGGCCGGAGCTGGACAGCATCACACTCCTCAGGGCCGGCTCCAGGCTTTTGCGGGCCCCTCATCATCCTCACACTATGATGCTCAGACACTGCCTGACTAACACAGACTCTGACTGACACCGATTGATTGACTGACATAGACTGACACTGACTGACTGACACACAGCACTTACAGCTCAGTCTTCTCCCTCTCTGTGAGGTTGAGGACCTGCGGGTCATGTGATCAGGTCCTTCACCCCTTTCTCTCTCTCTGTGCAGGTCCTGCTCCTGTGTCTCCTGATGTTCAGCCCCTCCCCCAGCACTACAGTGAGCAGGCTGAACATTAGAGCGCCGGGCCCCTCTCCCTCTCTGGGCCCCTAGAGCCGCTGTGGGCCCCGGCACCTGTGCTGGCGCCAACCCTGACACTCCTTTATGGCCATGTCTGGTATTGCAGCTCACACTGCTATTGTCTGTGTTCTATGTCGCTGATCTGTTACTCTGGATCTGTGACTGCTCGGCTCCCGGCTGCTTTATGGTGGAGTCTCTCCTTATATCTCTGACTATAGCAGTATTGATGGATTCTTGTGCTCTCCCCTTGGTCGCTCTTGTCTCTGGGTCCTAGTGCCTGCTCATTGCTCTGCAGGGACTTACAGACCTTTATAGGACATAGTGATCTTCTCAGGGACGCTGAGGTCTCGTGGTTCTCAGCGATAGATTTAGGGAGCAGAGTTTCTCTGCATCTGTTTCCATCCCATCCCGCCATATTCATCATCCAGTTATTATCACCTGGTCGTCTATCGGTCGCCTTCTCTTCCTGCCAGGATTTGCTGCTGCTCTGGACAGTTCCTGACATGGACAGAGGTGGCAGCAGAGAGCACTGAGTCAGAATGGAGTGTGTACATAGTCTGTAGATAGTCTGCACTGCCTCCTTATAGCCTCTGTACAGCCCCCGCACAGCCTCTGCATGGCCTCTGTACAGCCTCTTTATGGCCTCCAAACAGCCTCTGCACTGCCTCCGCACAGCCTCTGTACAGCCTCTTTATAGCCTCTGCACTGCCTCCGCATGGCCTCTCTATAGCCTCTGCACTGCCTCCGCATGGCCTCTGTACAGCCTCTTTATAGCCTCTGTACAGCCTCTTTATAGCCTCTGCATGGCCTCTGCACAACCCCCGCACAGCCTCAGCATGGCCTCTGTACAACCCCCGCACAGCCTCTGCACAGCCTCTGCACAGCCTCTTTATAGCCTCTGCACAGCCCCCACACAGCCTCTTTATAGCCTCTGCACAGCCTCTGCACAGCCCCCACACAGCCTCTTTATAGCCTCTGCATAGCCTCTGCACAGCCTCTTTATAGCCTCTTTATAGCCTCTGCACGGCCTCTTTATAGCCTCCGCACAGCCTCTGCACGGCCTCTCTATAGCCTCTGCACGGCCTCTTTATAGCCTCTGTGCAGCCTCTCTATAGCCTCTGCACGGCCTCTTTATAGCCTCTGTGCAGCCTCTCTATAGCCTCTGCACGGCCTCTTTATAGCCTCTGTACAGCCTCTTTATAGCCTCTGCACTGTCTCTGCATGGCCTCTGTACAGCCTCTTTATAGCCTCTGCACAGCCTCTTTATAGCCTCTGCACTGTCTCTGCATGGCCTCTGCACAACCCCCGCACAGCCTCAGCATGGCCTCTGTACAACCCCCGCACAGCCTCTGCACTGCCTCTTTATAGCCTCTGCACAGCCTCTGTACAGACCCCGCACAGCCTCTGTACAGACCCCGCACAGCCTCTTTATAGCCTCTGCACAGCCTCTTTATAGCCTCTGCACAGCCTCTGTACAGCCCCCGCACAGCCTCTTTATAGCCTCTGCACAGCCTCTGTACAGACCCCGCACAGCCTCTTTATAGCCTCTGCACAGCCTCTTTATAGCCTCTGCACAGCCTCTGTACAGCCCCCGCACAGCCTCTTTATAGCCTCTGCACAGCCCCCACACAGCCTCTTTATAGCCTCTGCACAGCCTCTGCACAGCCTCTTTATAGCCTCTTTATAGCCTCTGTGCAGCCTCTTTATAGCCTCTGCACAACCTCTTTATAGCCTCTCTATAGCCTCTCTGCAGCCTCTTTATAGCCTCTGCACGACCTCTTTATAGCCTCTCTATTGCCTCTGCACAGCCTCTTTATAGCCTCTGCACAGCCTCTGCACTGCCTCTTTATAGCCTCTCTATAGCCTCTCTGCAGCCTCTTTATAGCCTCTGCACGGCCTCTTAATAGCCTCTGCACGGCCTCTTTATAGCCTCTGCACAGCCTCTGCACGGCCTCTTTATAGCCTCTCTATAGCCTCTGCACAGCCTCTGCACGGCCTCTCTATAGCCTCTGCACAGCCCCCACACAGCCTCTTTATAGCCTCTGCACGGCCTCTCTATAGCCTCTGCACGGCCTCTGCACTGCCTCTTTATAGCCTCTCTATAGCCTCTCTGCAGCCTCTTTATAGCCTCTGCACGACCTCTTTATAGCCTCTGCACTGCACTGCAGAACTATCTGTAATAAAGGAAAAATACAGAACCAAACCAGAGGAGGCTGAAAAACTGGAGGACACGAGACGGAGGCTCATTATATGTTATAGTTCTGTCCATGGAGTTAGACCGGAGCCGACCACCCAGGGGGTAATGTAATCGGCCGGAGCCCCAAATCCATAACAGCCCCCCACCTAACACAGCTGACCTATAATACTAGTGACGGCCGACACCGGACTTGGGGGGGGGGGGGGGGTGACCGCTCCCACTGCCCCTTATTGTAAAATTCCCTCCAACCAGCAAAAAGGATTGGGGCAGATGGGGCAGATGGGGTAGTTGTAGATATGATGAAGCGGTGGACGGAGATGTAGGGAATGTCATAGACGACCCCCCCATCTACATCTGTATCCCAGAGCGCCGCGCGTTCCGCAGCCAGGAGATGGCACATGTACAGCCAAAGACCAAACCGGCTGAGCGCGTCTTTTGTTTCCCCTGACAGCCGCATTATTCCGTGGACAGAGACGCCACTAAGGGAACATTTACAATGAGTGCGAGTGGCGGAGGACAAGGCGCCAACCCCGCTCATCGCCCTCATTAAAAACACTTACAGAAATTACAAGATGTAAATGAGAGCAGATAAAGCGGAGCTGGAAATGCCGCGCAAATGTTTATAGATACGTTTAATTACCATTCAATAGACGGCAGTTTCCATAGCGACCGACAATCCGTTTTCTGCTATCGGTATTGGGAGATTTCTAATTCTCATCACAGATCGTCCGATGGCGTCCGGGCTGTGCGTAATATTTCCCATCCATCATCAACAGTCGTCTGTTCAATGAGGCTGAGCTGCAATACCAGACTCCACCAGCAAACAAGGGAGGCGCTGTCCCTATAACAAAAGGAATGACTTCTCGCCATTGAGCAGAAGGAACACAGAGTCCGGGGCTGCCCGGGTGTAAGGTGTCAGTGTAATACACAGTCATGCCTACACCCCCATAACCACACCCATAACCAATATAGTAAGACCCCCATAACCACACCCATAACCAATATAGTAAGACCCCCATAACCACACCCATAACCAATATAGTAAGACCCCCATAACCACACCCATAACCAATATAGTAAGACCCCCATAACCACACCCATAACCAATATAGTAAGACCCCATAACCACCCTCATAGCCACTATAGCAACACCCATATCCACGTTGCATGCTTTGTATAAGATTGGAATACATCGTTCAGTGGGGTCTCAGTATGTGAAGGAGACCCCAGAAGAGCACTAAAAGGGGATTGTACAAAAACATTATATAATATACTCCCCCTGCTATTACTCCCCCCTGCCGATACTCCCCCTGCCGATACCCCCCCTGCTAATACTCCCCCTGCTAATACTCCCCCTGCCGATACTCCCCCTGCCGATACCCCCCTGCTAATACTCCCCCCTGCCGATAATCCTCCTGCCGATACTCCCCCTGCCGATACTCCCCCTGCTAATACTCCCCCCTGCCGATACTCCCCCTGCTAATACTCCCCCCTGCCGATACTCCCCCTGCTAATACTCCCCCCTGCCGATAATCCTCCTGCCGATACTCCCCCTGCTAATACTCCCCCTGTCAATACTCCCCCTGTCAATACTCCCCCTGCTGATACTCCCCCTGCTGATACTCCCCCTGCTGATAATCAGCCCATGGAAAGGGCCATTTAGTGCAACAAACCTTCTTACATAAGTGATATAAACCTACAAGATTACAGCGCATAAAGGGATCTAAGGTTCCAATAGAAGTATTGTATTACCTATATGCTTATATACACTATACTACCTATATACCTATACACTATACTACCTATATACCTATACACTATACTACCTATATACCTATACACTGTATTACCTATACGCCTATACTATATACCTATACACTGTATTACCTATATACCTATACACTATTTTACCTATACTATATACCTATACACTGTATTACCTGTACACTTATACTATATACCTATACACTGTATTACCTGTACACTTATACTATATACCTATACACTGTATTACCTGTACACTTATACTATATACCTATACACTGTATTACCTGTACACTTATACTATATACCTATACACTGTATTACCTGTACACTTATACTATATACCTATACACTGTATTACCTATACACCTATACTATATACCTATACACTGTATTACCTGTACACTTATACTATATACCTATACACTGTATTACCTGTACACTTATACTATATACCTATACACTGTATTACCTGTACACTTATACTATATACCTATACACTGTATTACCTGTACACTTATACTATATACCTATACACTGTATTACCTGTACACCTATACTATATACCTATACACTGTATTACCTGTACACTTATACTATATACCTATACACTGTATTACCTATATACCTATACACTATTTTACCTATACTATATACCTATACACTATATTACCTATACACGTATACTATATAACACGAACTGGAGAGAATGGAACGGCTGCACATCCCATCTATGGCTGATACTAATGCCGCTAGGCCTATATTAAAAATCAACACCAGAGTGTCTGTATATGAATTGATCAAGCCATATTGCCCCGTGTACCACCGCGCAGGTCCTCTGGTCCACACGGGTCCCTACGCTAACTCCACACCGTGTCGGTCAGCGACCGCCAACCCCGCAAAGCGTGCACGTGCAGGGAAGGGGGGGCCTTGGAACGGCCCTGCAACCCCAATGTCACAGGACCAGACCCAAAAAGCCCCACCAAAACCCAGCCAGCACCACCGGGGGGGAAGGCTGCCCCCAAACGACACAAGTATGGATATGGTATTACACTTACCACTGCTGCTCTTTGGGGCTTTTTGGGTCTGGTCCTGTGACATTGGGGTTGCAGGGCCGTTCCAAGGCCCCCCCTTCCCTGCACGTGCACGCTTTGCGGGGTTGGCGGTCGCCGACCGACACGGTGTGGAGTTAGCGTAGGGACCCGTGTGGACCAGAGGACCTGCGCGGTGGTACACGGGGCAATATGGCTTGATCAATTCATATACAGACACTCTGGTGTTGATTTTTAATATAGGCCTAGCGGCATTAGTATTAGCCATAGATGGGATGTGCAGCCGTTCCATTTTCTCCAGTACGTGTGTCACCTATACTATATACCTATACACTGTATTACCTGTACACTTATACTATATACCTATACACTGTATTACCTGTACACTTATACTATATACCTATACACTGTATTACCTGTACACTTATACTATATACCTATACACTGTATTACCTGTACACCTATACTATATACCTATACACTGTATTACCTGTACACCTATACTATATACCTATACACTGTATTACCTGTACACTTATACTATATACCTATACACTGTATTACCTGTACACTTATACTATATATCTATACACTGTATTACCTGTACACTTATACTATATACCTATACACTGTATTACCTGTACACTTATACTATATACCTATACACTGTATTACCTGTACACTTATACTATATACCTATACACTGTATTACCTGTACACTTATACTATATACCTATACACTGTATTACCTGTACACTTATACTATATACCTATACACTGTATTACCTGTACACCTATACTATATACCTATACACTGTATTACCTGTACACCTATACTATATACCTATACACTGTATTACCTGTACACTTATACTATATACCTATACACTGTATTACCTGTACACTTATACTATATATCTATACACTGTATTACCTGTACACTTATACTATATACCTATACACTGTATTACCTGTACACTTATACTATATACCTATACACTGTATTACCTGTACACTTATACTATATACCTATACACTGTATTACCTGTACACTTATACTATATACCTATACACTGTATTACCTGTACACTTATACTATATACCTATACACTGTATTACCTGTACACTTATACTATATACCTATACACTGTATTACCTGTACACTTATACTATATACCTATACACTGTATTACCTGTACACTTATACTATATACCTATACACTGTATTACCTGTACACTTATACTATATACCTATACACTGTATTACCTGTACACTTATACTATATACCTATACACTGTATTACCTGTACACTTATACTATATACCTATACACTGTATTACCTGTACACTTATACTATATACCTATACACTGTATTACCTGTACACCTATACTATATACACTGTATTACCTGTACACTTATACTATATACCTATACACTGTATTACCTGTACACTTATACTATATACCTATACACTGTATTACCTGTACACCTATACTATATACCTATACACTGTATTACCTGTACACTTATACTATATACCTATACACTGTATTACCTGTACACCTATACTATATACCTATACACTGTATTACCTGTACACTTATACTATATACCTATACACTGTATTACCTGTACACCTATACTATATACCTATACACTGTATTACCTGTAGTGACCTGCTCCCAAATAGCCGGTCACTATAGGTAATACAGTATATAGGTATGTAGTATAAGTGTATAGTATAGGTAATATAGTGTGTAGGTATATAGTACAGGTTTATAGTATAGGTGAATAGGTAATATAGTGTATAGGTAAATAGTATAAATATAGTATAGGTAATATAGTGTATAGGTATACAGTATACAGTAAGTGTATAGTATAGGTAATATAGTGTATAGGTATACAGTATACAGTAAGTGTATAGTATAGGTAATATAGTGTATAGGTATACAGTATACAGTAAGTGTATAGTATAGGTAATATAGTGTATAGGTATATAGTATACAGTAAGTGTATAGTATAGGTACTATAGTGTATAGGTATACAGTATACAGTAAGTGTATAGTATAGGTAATATAGTGTATAGGTATATAGTATACAGTAAGTGTATAGTATAGGTAATATAGTGTATAGGTATATAGTATACAGTAAGTGTATAGTATAGGTACTATAGTGTATAGGTATACAGTATACAGGAAGTGTATAGTATAGGTAATATAGTGTATAGGTATACAGTATACAGGAAGTGTATAGTATAGGCAGGGGCGGTCTTGGCATTTCTGGGGCCCCAAGCAAAGTTATGTCTGGGCCCCCCCCCCCCCTCAACACACACTCCACAACAATAGACCGCTGTGTGCTGCCCCCAGTAGTATAAACCCCTTGTGCACTATCGCCAGTAATATATACTCCTCATGTGCTGCCCCCAATAGTATATTCGCCTTGTGTCCTGCCCCCCAGTAGTATATACCCCTTGTGTGCTTCCCCCAGTAGTGTATAAACCCCTGTGTGTTCCCCCAGTTATATACAGCCTCTCCGTGTGCTCCCCCAGAAGTATATAGACCTCTTGTGTGCTGCCCCAGTTGTATATAGACCCCCTGTGTGCTGCCCCCAGTCGTATATATACACTGTGTGCTTCCCCCAGTTGTATATACCCCCTGTGTGCTCCCCCACTAGTATATAGCCCCCCTGTGTGCTCCCTCAGGGGTATTTAGCCCCCTGTGTGCTCCCCCACTTGGATATAGACCTCCTGTGTGCTCCCCCACTTGGATATAGACCCCTGTGTGCTCCTCCAGTTGTATATAAACCCTCTGTGTGGTTCCCCCAGTAGTATATAGACCCCCTGTGTGCCCCACCAGTATTATATATACCCCTTGTGTGCTACCCCAGTAGTATACAGACCCCTGTGTGCTCCCCCAGTTATATATAGACCCCTGTGTGCTGCCCCCAGCAGTATATAGACCACCTGTGTGCCTCACCAGTAGTATATAGACCCCCTGTATGTTCCCCCAGTAGTATATAGACCCCCTGTGTGCCCCACCAGTAGTATATAGACCCCTGTGAGCTCCACCAGTAGTATATAGACCCCCTGTGTGCTCCCCCAGTAGTATATAGCCCCCCGTGTGCTCCCCCACTTGGATATAGACCTCCTGTGTGCTCCCCCACTTGGATATAGACCCCTGTGTGCTCCTCCAGTTGTATATAAACCCTCTTTGTGGTTCCCCTAGTAGTATATAGACCCCCTGTGTGCCCCACCAGTATTATTTAGACCCCTTGTGTGCTGCCCCAGTAGTATACAGACCCCTGTGTGCTCCCCCAGTTATATATAGACCCCCTGTGTGCTGCCCCCAGCAGTATATAGACCACCTGTGTGCCTCAGCAGTAGTATATAGACCCCCTGTATGTTCCCCCAGTAGTATATAGACCCCCTGTGTGCCCCACCAGTAGTATATAGACCCCTGTGTGCTCCACCAGTAGTATATAGACCCCCTGTGTGCCCCACCAGTAGTATATAGACCCCTGTGTGCTCCACCAGTAGTATATAGACCCCCTGTGTGCTCCCCCAGTAGTATATAGACCCCCTGTGTGCTCCCCCAGTAGTATATAGCCCCCCGTGTGCTCCCCCACTTGGATATAGACCTCCTGTGTGCTCCAAGTTTTATATAGACCCCATTCTGCTGCCCCAAGTAGTATATAGACCCCCGTGCTGCCCCCAGTAGTATATAGACCCCTCTGTGAAGCCCCAGTAGTCTATAGCCCCCCTGTGTGCTCCCCCAGTTATATATAGCCCCCCCTGTGTGCTCCCCCCATTTATATAGACCCCCGATGTGCGCTCCCCCAGTTAAACAGACCCCTGTGTGCTCCCCTCCCGTATAGTATAAAACACAATAAAACAAACACTTATACTCACCTGGGTCCGGGCGTCTCCTCTTCTCTTCACTCTTGTGGCCGGAGGAAGGGTTTTCCCTGCGATCACAAGAGGCCGCACTCCCCTTGTCCTGGTGCTGATGTTCCAGTGATGTCACTGGAGCGCCGGCACCACAAGGACAAAGCTGCCACTTGTGACCGCAGGGAAAACCCTTCCTGCGGCCACAAGAGTGACTGACAGGAAGGGGGCCAATGGTTCCCGCCCTGTCAGTGCTGCTGCATGTAACTATGAGCGCTCATTACGAGTGCTCATAGTTACAGTTCAGATGGCAGCAGCGAGCGGGGCAGCGGCCCTGTCCAGCCGTCTTGAGCACAAGAGCGGGGTGTGGGGGCCCCCTTGGATGTTGGGGGCCCCAAGCGATCGCTTGGGGTGCTTGGTGCCAAAGACTGCCACTGAGTATAGGTAATATAGTGTATAGGTATACAGTAAGTGTATAGTATAGGTAATATAGTGTATAGGTATATAGTATACAGTAAGTGTATAGTATAGGTAATATAGTGTATAGGTATATAGTATACAGTAAGTGTATAGTATAGGTAATATAGTGTATAGGTATACAGTATACAGTAAGTGTATAGTATAGGTAATATAGTGTATAGGTATACAGTATACAGTAAGTGTATAGTATAGGTAATATAGTGTATAGGTATACAGTATACAGGAAGTGTATAGTATAGGTAATATAGTGTATAGGTATATAGTATACAGTAAGTGTATAGTATAGGTAATATAGTGTATAGGTATATAGTATACAGTAAGTGTATAGTATAGGTAATAGTGTATAGGTATACAGTATACAGTAAGTGTATAGTACAGGTAATATAGTGTATAGGTATACAGTATACAGTAAGTGTATAGTATAGGTAATATAGTGTATAGGTATATAGTATACAGTAAGTGTATAGTATAGGTAATATAGTGTATAGGTATACAGTATACAGTAAGTGTATAGTACAGGTAATATAGTGTATAGGTATACAGTATACAGTAAGTGTATAGTATAGGTAATATAGTGTATAGGTATACAGTATACAGTAAGTGTATAGTACAGGTAATATAGTGTATAGGTATACAGTATACAGTAAGTGTATAGTATAGGTAATATAGTGTATAGGTATATAGTATACAGTAAGTGTATAGTATAGGTAATATAGTGTATAGGTATACAGTATACAGGAAGTGTATAGTATAGGTAATATAGTGTATAGGTATATAGTATACAGTAAGTGTATAGTATAGGTAATATAGTGTATAGGTATACAGTATACAGGAAGTGTATAGTATAGGTAATATAGTGTATAGGTATATAGTATACAGTAAGTGTATAGTATAGGTAATATAGTGTATAGGTATAAGTAAGTGTATAGTATAGGTAATATAGTGTATAGGTATATAGTATACAGTAAGAGTATAGTATAGGTAATATAGTGTAGGTGTATACATATAGTCACCTATGTAATAAAGTTTGAGGCACTTTGTATAATTCCATCAGTAGCCTCATGGTAATATCTGTATACCAGCATTCATATGGTGCCCGTCATTTATACCTACTCCCTGCTTCATCCTCTTCATCATACACTTGTGTATAAAGATAGTACTTTTTGTGTGTATATATGAGTATATATGTCTGTAGGTTGTACAGTGTATTTAAAGGCTATGTAAACCGCAGCACGCCTTTTAACAAAGCATATTTATAATGAGGTGTGTACAGCTCTGATGCAGGCCTGTGGGTCTCCATGGTAACAGACTACAAACATACCTTGTGCAGTCTGGTTCAGCAGTCACAATCCTTTATCTCATATTGGCAGGAAGAAACAATAACAAGGATCTGACTATGTGGGGTGTGCGTGTGGTATGTGGGGTGTGGTATGTGTGGTATGTGGGGTGTGCGTGTGGTATGTGGGGTGTGCGTGTGGTATGTGGGGTGTGCGTGTGGTATGTGGGGTGTATGTGGGGTGTGCGTGTGGTATGTGGGGTGTGCGTGTGGTATGTGGGGTGTGCGTGTGGGGTGTGGTATGTGGGGCGTGCGTGTGGTATGTGGGGTGTGGTATGTGGGGTGTGGTATGTGGGGGTGTGCGTGTGGTATGTGGGGGTGTGCGTGTGGTATGTGGGGTGTGCGTGTGGGGTGTGCGTGGTATGTGGGGGTTTGCGTGTGGTATGTGGGGTGTGGGGTGTGCGTGTGGGGTGTGGGTGTGTGTGTGGTATGTGGGGGTTTGCGTGTGGTATGTGGGGGTTTGCGTGTGGTATGTGGGGGTTTGCGTGTGGTATGTGGGGTGTGCATGTGGGGTGTGCGTGTGGGGTGTGGGGGTGTGTGTGGTATGTGGGGGTTTGCGTGTGGTATGTGGGGGTTTGCGTGTGGTATGTGGGGTGTGCGTATGGTATGTGGGGTGTGCGTGTGGTATGTGGGGTGTGCGTATGGTATGTGGGGTGTGCGTGTGGTATGTGGGGTGTATGTGTGGTATGTGTGGTATGTGGGGTGTGCGTGTGGGGTGTGTGTGGTATGTGGGGGTTTGCGTGTGGTATGTGGGGGTTTGCGTGTGGTATGTGGGGTGTGCGTGTGGTATGTGGGGTGTGTGTGTGGGGTGTGTGTGTGGTATGTGGGGGTGTGTGTGGTATGTGGGGTGTGCGTGTGGTATGTGGGGTGTGCGTGTGGTATGTGGGGTGTGTGTGTGGGGTGTGTGTGTGGTATGTGGGGTGTGCGTGTGGTATGTGGGGTGTGCGTGTGGTATGTGGGGTGTGCGTGTGGTATGTGGGGTGTGCGTGTGGTATGTGGGGTGTGTGTGACTTTGGTCAGCGCAGGATCTTACTTACCTTTCCAGGCTTCATCTTCCCTGGACCAGCAGAGAGCGTGATGTGAGGGTGGACGTTCAGTAGGATCATAGTCCGTTGTGTACTGTCCGTGCATCTCTCTTTGTCTCCAGCATGGAGCATTACAGTGAGTGTGTTCCTGACCCGTCTCGGCATTGTGGCTCTGAATTCTGGGGGACAACGGTCGCTGTATTTTTAGCCTCCATATTGATCTGCCGATCCCGTCTTGCTGCAGTTTTGAATCACTTTAAAGTTTTCGTCGTCTCTAATGGAAAACTTAGCAGAAATTTCCTGAGCTAATTGTCCGTCTGGTTCCTCCTCATCACCTGGTAACGATTATCTGCTCCTCTCATTTTACTGTTTCTGGCCGTCTGACTCGCGCTTCTCGCCTCATTTATTGAGCAAAGGACCAAAATATAAATAAAGTAAATTGAAATTGGCTTGTGATGTCTGTGGCCGCTCTCATCGCCCGCGGCACCGGAGGACGGAACGTTTATACAAATCTACTCCCAAAATTCTCACGGCAAATGTCAATAGCAGCGGTGTAAACTAAGGGAGAGTCATAACTGGCGGAGAGCACTCGGCATCTCTTTATTTACAGGAGAAAAGTGTAAGCAGGGGAGGAGATGGTGGCAGAGGAGCAAGGGGTGCGCCGAGGTGGAGATGGTGGGGGACAACCAGGGGTGCGACGAGGTGGAGATGGTGGCAGAGGAGCCAGGGGTGCGCTGAGGTGGAGATGGTGAGATGGTGGCAGAGGAGCCAGGGGTGCGCCGAGGTGGAGATGGTGGGGGACAACCAGGGGTGCGCCGAGGTGGAGATGGTGGGGGACAACCAGGAGTGCGACGAGGTGGAGATGGTGGGGGACAACCAGGGGTGCGCCGAGGTGGAGATGGTGGGGGACAACCAGGGGTGCGACGAGGTGGAGATGGTCGGGGAGAGCTAGGCGTGTGCAGAGGTGGAGATGGTGGGGGACAACCAGGGGTGAGCCGAAAACCATGCATGCGCGGGGGAGAGCCAGGCGTACACAGAGGAGGAGATGGCGGGGGAGAGCCAGGAGTGCGCAGAGGAGGAGATGGCGGGGGAGAGCCAGGAGTGCGCAGAGGAGGAGATGGCGGGGGAGAGCCAGGAGTGCGCAGAGGAGGAGATGGCAGGGGAGAGCCAGGAGTGCGCAGAGGAGGAGATGGTGGGGGAGAGCCAGGCGTACACAGAGGAGGAGATGGCGGGGGAGAGCCAGGAGTGCGCAGAGGAGGAGATGGCAGGGGAGAGCCAGGAGTGCGCAGAGGAGGAGATGGCGGGGGAGAGCCAGGCGTACACAGAGGAGGAGATGGCGGGGGAGAGCCAGGAGTGCGCAGAGGAGGAGATGGCTGGGGAGAGCCAGGAGTGCGCAGAGGAGGAGATGGCGGGGGAGAGCCAGGCGTACACAGAGGAGGAGATGGCGGGGGAGAGCCAGGAGTGCGCAGAGGAGGAGATGGCAGGGGAGAGCCAGGCGTGCACGGAGGTTCAGATGGCGGGGGAGAGCCAGGCGTACACAGAGGAGGAGATGGCGGGGGAGAGCCAGGCGTGCACTGAGGTAGAGATGTGAGGGGACAACCAGGCGTGCACTGAGGTAGAGATGTGAGGGGACAACCAGGCATGCATGGAGGTGGAGATGGCGGGGGAGAGCCAGACGTGTGCGAGTGAGAAGATGGGGGACAATCAGGAATTGGGGGAAAGTGCAGACCTGGCGTCTGTGAACGATGTCTCTGCCTTCTGTGCTTCACATTGAGAGTGAACGAGCGTCGGACGGAGGATGAAGCCGCCAGGTGATTTCCAGGTTTTTTATTGGATTTTTGAATAAAATGATTATTGGTCCCGGAATGGAAATGGATGGAACGTTGAGGCGAAGACTTTTCTGCTTCCCATCTTCTTATTCTGAGCGACCTGCGATCTGCGGACGTGTCACCGGACTCCGTTTGCCGGAGTGCCCTTCGTCTTTCGGTATAGGAGATATTTTTGATATACTTATGTAAATCATCTCCCTTTATTCAGCTTTTTATTCTCTCTTATTCCGGCTGATTATTCGGCGCTGTCCGTGACATTTCAGACATTTCTCCGCCATCAATCAGCCATGGCCGTAATAGACTGATCAGATGCAGGACCAGGCTTAATCCATCATAACCCGCTGTTCATAAAGCCCTAATGAGCCTAAATAGGAAATTAAGAAAATAAATCATGGCGCACAATGGTTTTTGTTCTCCTCTTCTGAGCGGCGCTGTTTAGGTCTAAGTGGTTTTATGATCCGTGATCAATATATATTAAGTTTCTGTAATGGAGAAATGATTGGCTGGAGCGTGGCTGACCCCGGTGCCGGACGGGTTATACTTACACAATGTATTGTAGCGTGGACGTAATCCTTTATGTTTCTGAATCAATATACCATCCGAGCCGGCCGCCTGTTATTGAGGATGTTCATTGTATCGTTACACGACATTAGTGGCGAGAAGCCGCCTCCACCACTTTATCATTGCTGAGTTGTCTTCTCTACAACCCGCCCATGACTCAGAAGAGCCACCGTCTCATCCCAGCTCATGGTCATGGGCCGGGCCCCCGATACTGCCGAGACAAGATGCCGTCAGCCTCTCATTTCCTCTGTCATTTACATGGGGACCAATCACATCCTATGATCCATGGACACTGAGTCCACCAGAGCAGCAGCCATTACTGTAGTTGTCTGGCCGGGTTCACAGAGATGAGCCATCAGTTGGGGATCTGGGATCCAGATGGTTTTTCTCAGCTGACTCCCTAAACCAGACGTGATCCCATGACATAATCCCCCCCCCCCCCCCCACCCGCGCTCTGTGCACTGCAGTGATGGATCAGGGCAAGAAGTGGAGCTTGGACAGCAGGGAGGCCGGTGTCACCCCTTACTGCTAATGTAAAATGATGTATAAAGATTTTTTTTTTAATTGCTCTCTAGAGTACCCCTTTAACTCCTGACTACAAACGCAGCATCCAGACATCATTCCTGACAGGGAAGGCTATGCCTGTATCCATGTTGTCCAGGACTTCTCCAGCCATCGGGAGTGAAATACCAAGTGTTTAGGTTCAGAGAAACTTTCAGCAACTTTGCTCAATACTATTGGTGGTGGGGTTTAATGAAATCTAAGTCTTCCATTGCAGTCAGTGGATGCGACATGCATAGAGTCTCAGCAATCAGCCAGCAGTGCCCTCACATATTGGCTCTACCCAGAGACATCCGGCACATCTGAGGCTGCCCAAGAGGCTATTCAAAGTACAATTTACACTAGCAGCTGCCACAAATCATAGTAACATTGTGTGGGGAGCGGCTCCAGTGGTAGCCTGACTGCCATTAGGTAGCTAGACCATCAAAGCCCTTGTGAGACCATATGCTGGTGCGGTCGGGGTTCCTCCTAATGCAGGACAATGCTAGACCTCATGTGGCTGAAGGGTGTCAGCAGTTCCTACAAGATGGAGGCAGTGAAGCTATGGACTGGCCGCCCGTTCCCCAGACCTGAATCCCATTGAGCACAACGGGGTCTCCTCCATCCACCAATGTCACATTGCAGCACAGACTGTCCTAGAGTTGATGGCTGCTTTAGTCCAGGTCTGGGAGGAGATCCCTCAGGAGACCATCAGCCATCTCATCAGGAGCAGCCCGGCCTTGTAGGGAGGTCATACAGACGTCTCATCAGGAGCATGCCCGGACCTTGTAGGGAGGTCATACACCTCATCAGGAGCATGCCCGGGCCTTGTAGGGAGGTCATACAGACACCTCATCAGGAGCATGCCCGGGCCTTGTAGGGAGGTCATACAGCCGCCTCATCAGGAGCATGCCCGGGCCTTGTAGGGAGGTCATACAGACACCTCATCAGGAGCATGCCCGGACCTTGTAGGGAGGTCATACACCTCATCAGGAGCATGCCCGGACCTTGTAGGGAGGTCATACACCTCATCAGGAGCATGCCCGGACCTTGTAGGGAGGTCATACACCTCATCAGGAGCATGCCCGGGCCTTGTAGGGAGGTCATACACCTCATCAGGAGCATGCCCGGACCTTGTAGGGAGGTCATACACCTCATCAGGAGCATGCCCGGGCCTTGTAGGGAGGTCATACACCTCATCAGGAGCATGCCCGGGCCTTGTAGGGAGGTCATACAGACACCTCATCAGGAGCATGCCCGGACCTTGTAGGGAGGTCATACACCTCATCAGGAGCATGCCCGGGCCTTGTAGGGAGGTCATACACCTCATCAGGAGCATGCCCGGCTTTGTAGGGAGGTCATACACCTCATCAGGAGCATGCCCGGGCCTTGTAGGGAGGTCATACACCTCATCAGGAGCATGCCCGGCCTTGTAGGGAGGTCATACACCTCAT
Source organism: Dendropsophus ebraccatus (assembly GCF_027789765.1). Lineage (NCBI taxonomy): Eukaryota > Metazoa > Chordata > Amphibia > Anura > Hylidae > Dendropsophus > Dendropsophus ebraccatus. Next base: position 169,425,916 of record NC_091457.1, read on the forward strand.
CAGAAGCATGCCCGGGCCTTGTAGGGAGATCATACACCTCATCAGGAGTATGCCCGGGCCTTGTAGGGAGGTCATACAGCCACCTCATCAGGAGCATGCCCGGGCCTTGTAGGGAGGTCATACAGACACCTCATCAGGAGCATGCCCGGGCCTTGTAGGGAGATCATACACCTCATCAGGAGTATGCCCGGGCCTTGTAGGGAGGTCATACAGACACCTCATCAGGAGCATGCCCAGGCCCAGGAAGGTCATACAGACACCTCATCAGGAGCATGCCCAGGCCCAGGAAGGTCATACAGACACCTCATCAGGAGCATGCCCGGGCCTTGTAGGGAGGTCATACACCTCATCAGGAGCATGCCCGGGCTTTGTAGGGAGGTCATACACGTCATCAGGAGCATGCCCGGGCCTTGTAGGGAGGTCATACACCTCATCAGGAGCATGCCCAGGCCTTGTAGGGAGGTTATACAGACACCTCATCAGGAGCATGCCCGGGCCTTGTAGGGAGGTCATACAACCACCTCATCAGGAGCATGCCCGGGCCTTGTAGGGAGGTCATACAGACACCTCATCAGGAGCATGCCCGGGCCTTGTAGGGAGGTTATACAGACACCTCATCAGGAGCATGCCCGGGCCTTGTAGGGAGGTCATACAGCCACCTCATCAGGAGCATGCCCGGGCCTTGTAGGGAGGTCATACAACCACCTCATGAGGAGCATGCCCGGGCCTTGTAGGGAGGTCATACAGACACCTCATCAGGAGCATGCCCGGGCCTTGTAGGGAGGTCATACAACCACCTCATCAGGAGCATGCCCGGGCCTTGTAGGGAGGTCATACAGACACCTCATCAGGAGCATGCCCGGGCCTTGTAGGGAGGTAATACAGACACCTCATCAGGAGCATGCCCGGGCCTTGTAGGGAGGTCATACAGACACCTCATCAGGAGCATGCCCGGGCCTTGTAGGGAGGTCATACAGACACCTCATCAGGAGCATGCCCGGACCTTGTAGGGAGGTCATACAGACACCTCATCAGGAGCATGCCCGGGCCTTGTAGGGAGGTCATACAGACACCTCATCAGGAGCATGCCCGGGCCATGTAGGGAGATCATACAGACACCTCATCAGGAGCATGCCCGGGCCTTGTAGGGAGGTCATACAGACACCTCATCAGGAGCATGCCCGGGCCTTGTAGGGAGGTCATACTGGCACGTGGAGGCCACACACATGGAAGTCTTGGTTTTCACTTGTCATTACATTGACTTATATGGCCACTTATTATGGTGGTTTTGATGGTTTCCGTACAGGAGCCACCCCCTTGGCTGGATCCTTCCCAGCGGAATATCTGGCTAGTCCTGGGTTTCGGGCTCCACAGGCTCTTTCTTTTGCATATTCATGTTTCCCAGGGAGCAATGCACCTAGGATTTCACTGCATTGAGCGCTTTAATCAGTAGCCGGCAGTGTTATCTTGGCGGCTCTACCTGAGATCAGTGATTTGTTTCTCTTATATACAATGCATGTTATACAGAGTAATAATATACAGTGCATGTTATATAGAGTAATGATATACAGGACATGTTATACAGAGTAATAATATACAGGACATGTTATACAGAGTAATAATATACAGCGCATGTTATACAGAGTAATTATATACAGTACATGTTATACAGAGTAATAATATACAGTACATGTTATACAGAGTAATAATATACAGTTCATGTTATACAGAGTAATGATATACAGGACATGTTATACAGAGTTATAATATACAGCGCATGTTATACAGAGTAATAATATACAGTGCATGTTATATAGAGTAATGATATACAGTACATGTTATACAGAGTAATAATATACAGGACATGTTATACAGAATAATGATATACAGTACATGTTATACAGAGTAATAATATACAGGACATGTTATACAGAATAATGATATACAGTACATGTTATACAGAGTAATAATATACAGCGCATGTTATACAGAGTAATAATATACAGTACATGTTATACAGAGTAATGATATACAGGACATGTTATACAGAGTAATAATATACAGGGCATGTTATACAGAGTAATGATATACAGCACATGTTATACAGAGTAATGATATACAGGACATGTTATACAGAGTAATGATATACAGTACATGTTATACAGAGTAATGATATACAGTACATGTTATACAGAGTAATGATATACAGGACATGTTATACAGAATAATAATATACAGGGCATGTTATACAGAGTAATAATATACAGGACATGTTATACAGAGTAATGATATACAGTACATGTTATACAGAGTAATAATATACAGGGCATGTTATACAGAGTAATGATATACAGTACATGTTATACAGAGTAATAATATACAATATATGTTATACAGAGTTATAATATACAGTACATGTTATACAGAGTAATGATATACAGTACATGTTATACAGAGTAATAATATACAGTACATGTTATACAGAGTAATAATATACAGCGCATGTTATACAGAGTAATAATATACAGTACATGTTATACAGAGTAATAATATACAGCGCATGTTATACAGAGTAATAATATACAGTACATGTTATACAGAGTAATAATATACAGCGCATGTTATACAGAGTAATGATATACAGTACATGTTATACAGAGTAATGATATACAGTACATGTTATACAGAGTAATAATATACAGGACATGTTATACAGAGTAATGATATACAGGACATGTTATACAGAGTAATAATATACAGTACATGTTATACAGAGTTACAGTACATGTTATACAGAGTAATGATATACAGCACATGTTATACAGAGTTACAGTACATGTTATACAGAGTAATGATATACAGTACATGTTATACAGAGTAATGATATACAGTACATGTTATACAGAGTAATAATATACAGTACATGTTATACAGAGTAATAATATACAGGACATGTTATACAGAGTAATAATATACAGGACATGTTATACAGAGTAATGATATACAGTACATGTTATACAGAGTAATAATATACAGTACATGTTATACAGAGTAATGATATACAGTACATGTTATACAGAGTAATGATATACAGCACATGTTATACAGAGTAATGATATACAGCACATGTTATACAGAGTAATGATATACAGTACATGTTATACAGAGTAATGATATACAGGACATGTTATACAGAGTAACGATATACAGTACATGTTATACAGAGTAATAATATACAGTACTTGTTATACAGAGTAATGATATACAGCACATGTTATACAGAGTTACAGTACATGTTATACAGAGTAATGATATACAGTACATGTTATACAGAGTAATAATATACAGTACATGTTATACAGAGTAATAATATACAGCGCATGTTATACAGAGTAATGATATACAGTACATGTTATACAGAGTAATGATATACAGCACATGTTATACAGAGTAATGATATACAGTACATGTTATACAGAGTAATGATATACAGGACATGTTATACAGAGTAATGATATACAGTACATGTTATACAGAGTAATGATATACAGTACATGTTATACAGAGTAATGATATACAGGACATGTTATACAGAGTAATGATATACAGTACATGTTATATAGAGTAATGATATACAGCACATGTTATACAGAGTTCCAGTACATGTTATACAGAGTTACAGTACATGTTATACAGAGTTACAGTACATGTTATACAGAGTAATGATATACAGGACATGTTATACAGAGTAATGATATACAGCACATGTTATACAGAGTTACAGTACATGTTAGACTTCCTTAGACTCTAATCACATATACATGATGACACCAATAGGTAACTCTGCTGCCACACCACAACCTTTGCTGTTTATCAGCAAGTAGCCAGGTACCAGGACGCTGCGTTGTTCTCTCCCATCCCTCTATATACTGTGTGCTGGATATTAGCAGCTGTTACATTTAACCCTTTCTCCTGTATATTCTGTGTGTTCTGTGACTCCCGGTGCCTACGGATGCGGAGTTCTGTGCTGTAATGAAGCAGATGCGGTTGTTTATAGGGATACGTGATTCTTCCTTTATGGCCTCGGTTGCGGCGTCTCTTTTCGATCAGTTTATTCAATTCTGTGACAAGTGTGTGGGCGTTGGGAGTGATTGTCCAATATGCGGCCTCCTCTCATATGTGTATCTAATAATTACATAGTGACAGGCAGAAACGTTCCATCACTCGGCAGCGGCGGCGGCGGCCATGTCTCCCACATTATCTGTCATGTGCCGCTTCTCCTCACTATTCATTATTACAGTCACACGCCTCTTCTAGGTCGACGGATCTCACAGAACATCACACGTCGCATCAGGGCACAAAGGTTCACAATGGAAACTGAGAAAGATAATTGAAAACTACTGGAAATGAAAGAAAGATACAAATAGCGAAATATTCTACGTACAAGTAATGTGACTGAGGACTAATGCGTCTGACTATAAGTTATCTACTGGATTATACTATAAGAGTCCAAGTCCTGTTACAGTACAGTATATCATCATAACCCAAGAGCAACTTTACATAAATCTATTATCTATCTATCTATCTATCTATCTATCTATCTATCTATCTATCTATCTCCTATCTATCTATCTATCCCCTATCTATCTATCTATCTATCTCCTATCTATCTATCTATCTATCTCCTATCTATCTATCTATCTATCTATCTATCTATCTATCTATCTATCTATCTCCTATCTATCTATCTATCTATCTCCTATCTATCTATCTATCTATCTCCTATCTATCTATCTATCTATCTATCTATCTCCTATCTATCTATCTATCTATCTATCTATCTATCTATCTCCTATCTATCTATCTATCTATCTATCTATCTATCTATCTATCTATCTATCTCCTATCTATATATCTATCTATCTCCTATCTATCTATCTATCTATCTATCTATCTATCTATCTATCTATCTCCTATCTATCTATCTATCTATCTATCTATCTATCTATCTATCTCCTATCTATCTATCTATCTATCTATCTACCTATCTATCTCCTATCTATCTCCTATCTATCTCCTATCTATCTCCTATCTATCTATCTATCTCCTATCTATCTCCTATCTATCTATCTATCTATCTATCTATCTATCTCCTATCTATCTCCTATCTCTCTATCTATCTATCTATCTATCTATCTATCTATCTATCTATCTTCTATCTATCTATCTATCTATCTATCTATCTATCTATCTATCTCCTACCTATCTATCTATCTATCTATCTATCTATCTATCTATCTCCTATCTATCTCCTATCTATCTCCTATCTATCTATCTATCTATCTCCTATCTATCTCCTATCTATCTATCTATCTATCTATCTATCTATCTATCTATCTATCTATCTCCTATCTATCTCCTATCTATCTATCTATCTATCTATCTATCTATCTATCTATCTATCTCCTATCTATCTATCTATCTATCTATCTATCTATCTCCTATCTATCTATCTATCTATCTATCTATCTATCTATCTATAATCTATCTATCCTAACAGGGGCTGCTAGATGGATCTTGCAGGGGCAGGTGTTGGAGTACCGCTACGCACTTGTCACAGGGTGTAAGTGGTATATACCCTCCCCGGGTCCCATAGCCAGTCTGAGTACAGCAGCTTGTGCTTGAATAAGATTGTCACACGGGATACTTGAGGATAGCTTTGGTTAGGCTTGGCCTGCCAGATCCGGGAATACGGGCCCGGGGGTTGTACAATCGGGAGGAGCAAATCTCTTGAGATTATTAAAGGCAATTGAGCAGTATCAGGAGGGTACTTCGGCTTTAGGTGCACTTAACCAACACACTGGGGACAGTCCTGGGCAGCTGAGGAACGTCCTGAGAATACTTGTAGAGAATGTTCAGTCACCCCACATGTAGACATGGTAGTAGAAACACCCTAGTGGTAGTTTCCCCTCTTTAAGATTTTCACATTATCAGTTTATGATATATGAAGAAGGAACAGTCCTCTGCAGGAGCAGCCATAACCGGCCGGGGGTATTGTGGAAGGAACAGTCCTCTGCAGGAGCAGCCATAACCGGCTGAGGATAATGTGGACGGAACAGTCCTCTGCAGGAGCAGCCATAGCCGGCTGAGGATAATGTGGAAGGAACAGTCCTCTGCAGCAGCAGCCATAACCGGCTGAGGATAATGTGGAAGGAACAGTCCTCTGCAGGAGCAGCCATAACCGGCTGAGGATAATGTGGAAGGAACAGTCCTCTGCAGGAGCAGCCATAACCGGCTGAGGATACTGTGGAAGGAACAGTCCTCTGCAGGAGCAGCCATAACCGGCTGAGGATATTGTGGAAGGAACAGTCCTCTGCAGGAGCAGCCATAACCGGCTGAGGATATTGTGGAAGGAACAGTCCTCTGCAGGAGCAGCCATAACCGGCTGAGGATAATGTGGAAGGAACAGTCCTCTGCAGGAGCAGCCATAACCGGCTGAGGATAATGTGGAAGGAACAGTCCTCTGCAGGAGCAGCCATAACCGGCTGAGGATATTGTGGAAGGAACAGTCCTCTGCAGGAGCAGCCATAACCGGCTGAGGATACTGTGGAAGGAACAGTCCTCTGCAGGAGCAGCCATAACCGGCTGAGGATATTGTGGAAGGAACAGTCCTCTGCAGGAGCAGCCATAACCGGCTGAGGATATTGTGGAAGGAACAGTCCTCTGCAGGAGCAGCCATAACCGGCTGAGGATAATGTGGAAGGAACAGTCCTCTGCAGGAGCCGATATACACGTATCCGATGTTACAAAAGTCTCACGAGGCTGCAGGTTGTTTATGAATATTGGGATAGTCTGAATGTGCGGGGGGACACAAGCGTTGCCATCTGAAGTTCTATATATGTGTATATGTTCTATAACAGTGAGCGACGGGCTACAACCCACATACACTATGGGGGAGATTTATCAGACATGGTGTAAAGTGAAACTGGCTCAGTCGCCCCCGGCAACCAATCAGATTCCACCTTTCATTCCTCACAGACTCTTTGAAAAATGAAAGGTGGAATCTGATTGGTTGCCGGGGGCGACTGAGCCAGTCTCACTTTACACCATGTTTGATAAATCTCCCCCAATGAAAAACAATGTGGCAACATCACTGCTTACCCCCTATATCACTGCTTACCCCCTACATCACTGCTTACCCCCTACATCACTGCTTATCCCCTATATCACTGCCTACACACTATATCACTGCTTACCCCCTATATCACTGCTTACCCCCTACATCACTGCTTACCCCCTATATCACTGCTTACCCCCTATATCACTGCTTACCCCCTATATCACTGCTTACCCCCTACATCACTGCTTACCCCCTACATCACTGCTTACCCCCTATATCACTGCTTACCCCCTATATCACTGCTTACCCCCTACATCACTGCTTACCCCCTATATCACTGCTTACCCCCTATATCACTGCCTACACACTATATCACTGCTTACCCCCTATATCACTGCTTATCCCCTATATCACTGCTTACCCCCTATATCACTGCCTACACACTATATCACTGCTTACCCCCTACATCACTGCTTATCCCCTATATCACTGCTTACCCCCTACATCACTGCTTACCCCCTACATCACTGCTTACCCCCTACATCACTGCCTACACACTATATCACTGCTTACCCCCTACATCACTGCTTACCCCTATATCACTGCTTACCCCCTACATCACTGCTTACCCCCTACATCACTGCTTACCCCCTATATCACTGCTTACCCCTACATCACTGCTTACCCCCTATATCACTGCTTACCCCCTATATCACTGCTTACACCCTATATCACTGCCTACACACTATATCACTGCTTATTCCCTATATCACTGCTTACCCCCTACATCACTGCTTACCCCCTATATCACTGCTTACACACTATATCACTGCCTACACACTATATCACTGCTTACCCCCTATATCACTGCTTACCCCCTACATCACTGCTTACCCCCTACATCACTGCTTACCCCCTACATCACTGCTTACCCCTATATCACTGCTTACACCCTATATCACTGCCTACACACTATATCACTGCTTATTCCCTATATCACTGCTTACCCCCTACATCACTGCTTACCCCCTATATCACTGCTTACACACTATATCACTGCCTACACACTATATCACTGCTTACCCCCTATATCACTGCTTACCCCCTACATCACTGCTTACCCCCTACATCACTGCTTACCCCCTATATCACTGCTTACCCCCTATATCACTGCTTACCCCCTATATCACTGCTTACCCCCTACATCACTGCTTACCCCCTACATCACTGCTTACCCCCTACATCACTGCTTACCCCCTATATCACTGCTTACACCCTATATCACTGCCTACACACTATATCACTGCTTATTCCCTATATCACTGCTTACCCCCTATATCACTGCTTACACCCTATATCACTGCTTACCCCCTATATCACTGCTTACCCCCTATATCACTGCTTACCCCCTATATCACTGCTTACCCCCTACATCACTGCTTACCCCCTACATCACTGCTTACCCCCTATATCACTGCTTATCCCCTATATCACTGCCTACACACTACATCACTGCTTACCCCCTATATCACTGCTTACCCCTACATCACTGAATATTCCAATGTCTGGGAGCTGAGTGCTGCAGAGATCAGTAATGGATGTGAGGGAACGACTGTGGATCAGCAGCAGAACAGGCGGATTATTTGGAGCCATCGTCTAATAGTCGCAGTAATTTGCTCAGGTATTGGAGGAGAAAGCTTTCGGATGTGCTATCCGGCGGTAATGCCATCTCTCCAGTCTTGTTCCATATAAAACTCCACTTATATAGCTATAAAATATTTCAGAAATGTAAATGAAGACAAAGATTTATGTGTGGCGTTAGGAGCGCCTCGTCTATCCTCGGCAATAGTGACATTTGGCAGATTGGGGAATAAATAATGTTATGTGGCGGGGTCCGCCTTATCAAACATATGCAGATCGCAGCTAATGAATGCAAATCAAGGCTTCCCGCCTCTCTGCTGGGAGAAGAAATGTCCAAATGTTAGGAAATCCAGTCAGTCGGCTTATTACCGTAATTGTTTTATATGGGGCCACTCTTAATTAAAATATGGAAATTGACTTTAATTGCTGAGTGCTAATGGGGTTCATGTTCTATCATGGCGGATCTGCGAGCCCTGCGTCCAGGGGAGACCCGCTTTATAGGAGTTTAATCATAATCTTTGATTAAATGACCTTTATTTGTTGTGCGGCTGATATGGAATTGTGGGAAGGTGTCTGAGCTTTGGGATGTAATGGGGCTTTATGTTATTATGATGATTATTGTTCTTATTATTAAGATGTCATTGTAGTCATTTGTATTCAGATTCTAAAGGCTGGATGTGGAATATGAGCTATGACCTCTGGTATGGAGGCACAGAGACCAGTGGAGCCCGTCTAGTGCACCTGATGGTGGATGCAGGGTGGTGGCCATCGAGCTAGTCACAGTGGATCCTAAGGGAAGTCAACTCCCATCTATATCATCTACTTCCATCTCCACATCTATTAGTCAGAATTGAAACCATTGAAACTAAAACTCATCTGTTTATTACATGGTTACTTAACGTACCATAGTGACATACCATGTAGTTATTATAGAGCCAGGGAAAAAAGTGGGCTCAACCATCTTTGGTTGCACTGTCCTTTCTTCTGAGTGGCTGGAACCATTGTTACAAAACTCTGGGGTTGGGAATTGGCCCAATGGTGACAGCGAGGGAGTGCATGGGGAACATACCCCAAGCTCTTCAGCCCTAGGAGCCAAAACGAAGACCTTTAGAGAGGCCCATTTTGAGCTTTGCTATGGGGCCCCTTGTTCTTCTGTATACCATCCAGAGCTCCCTGCCCTTAAAGGCCAATCACTGGGGTTTTCAGCAGCTAGACCCGCACCAAGCTGGGGGTCAAAAATCTTACTTACATAGCAGCAAATAACTTGTTCTCGAGAAAACCACCCCTCAATGTAGACCACTTCTGGCACACATATTATCGGCAGGCTGGCCATCTTATCGGTCCGGACACCCCCTGTAATGTTCCCTCCTTGTATCGATGTTTGCAGCCTCACAATCCTGAGCTCCATTAGTAGTGACATCACTGTCCATCATCCTATTAAGCTTCCTGGCTGATAGCCATATCATATATCTTATCTTTGAGGCCGCCAATAAACCTCTATGAACCTGGAGTTCACTAATCATATTGGCATAGAGGTCATACATCAGCAAGTAACCTGCACTACAGATTGTGGACCTTTCCTCCCGGTGGACGGTGGACCTTTCCTTTTTTTTTCCTGTTTTGTTTATCTGCATTTTTTGCTTTCGTTTTCGCCTTCCTCTGGATCCACACAGTAGGGTTTTCCTGGGTTGAACCTGGTGGACTCTTGTCTTCTTTCAACCTTATTAACTATGTTACTATGTTACTATTTTTCACTCTACACAATGTGAGCAATTACTTCATTTTCTTTTGTTCTTTTTGCAGGATATAGTGACAAATGTTTCACCAAGAATCATACGTGGGACAACGTCTGGCCACCTGTACGGTCCTGGACAAGGTTCCTTCCTAAACATTGAGCTCATCAGTGAGAAGACGTCTGCTTACTGGTGCAAGTCTGTTACTGAACTCAAGGCCGACTTCCCTCAGCACGTAAGTTCCTTTGGAGTTTGTTTCTAGTTTATGAATTCTGGATTGTACCATAATAAACATTACAGAAACATCACTCCAACAATCTATGAAACAAGAACACTAGTGCAGCCCCACAATGCACCATTCTTGTAGAACAGGTAAGGAGGAAGAATAACGCGTTGGCGCTCACCATCAAAGATTGCCTCCTTATTCACAGAGCCATCCCGCTTCCTCTGAAGAAGATATCCAAGTGATGTACAATCAGGGGCGTAACTAGAAATGGCTGGGCCCCATAGCAAACTTTTAATTGCCCCCCCCCCCCCCCCCCCCCGACTGACCACTAAACGGTCAAGTGAAGTCATAACTACATAACTGATAGCTCTGGTCAGGAGTGCTTGCAGTTAAAGGGACATTTGCAAAACCCAGGAGACCAGCAGGGCCACCCGATGCTGCAAATGATGACGGCTCAGGGGGCCCAGTGTATTGCAGGAGCAGGCCATGGGGCCCCCTGATGCGGCGGGCCCCATAGCAGCCGCTATGGCTGCTATAGTGGTAGTTACGCCCCTGTGTACAGTGTTCAGCAATCTTTATCAGTCCTATAGATGTGGTACTCGGCCAGTAGTTGAGCTAACCGTGATGCCAATTCTGTGGTGTACGGCCAGTGATGTTAGTTGTTGTGATGCCAGTGTTAGTCCAGTACACAAGTGTGATTTTGGTACGTGCCTTGTAGATGGCCAGTTTGTGTCCCCAAGATGGTTGGTAACCTTCCAGGTTGTTACAGGTCCCTTGGGCTCTTGTCATGGCAACCTGGAGTGGCAACTGACTCACCCGGACTGCCAGTAACGACATCCGCAGGAGGGGGAAAATAACCCAAGGTGTGCGGTTTGTGTGTATAAGTGCTGGTGCGGATAGAATATGACCCAGTGTCCCAGTGAGGTAAAAATAGAACAGCATTACTTTAAAATTCTTCAATGGTAGAATACACTCTCACAGAATAGATACATCTTTGATACGGACTTTAGTGCTTGGACTTGTTGTGCTTATGGAGGTGCTTGAGAAGTAGAATAGAAGAGAGGTAGTTGTAGTGGTGCTTGAAAAGTAGAGGAGAGGAGCCCCAACCCAATGTAGCAATGTACTCTGACGGAAACTCACAGAAAAGGGAAATATATGGTGGTGTATGTGTGGGTACAGAGTATAATTCAAGTAGACAGTACACACAATAATGGTAATGAAAATTTTGACACACAACATTTGAGCTGACACAAAAGTAAACAGTGCTTGTAGGAGTAGAAGGTGCTTTGTAGAGAGAGAGGAGTTGCCAGAGATGCCTTACACCGGAACAGGTGTATAAGTAGAAGAGATAAGAAGATACTCGTACTTTCTGATTCCAATAGTAGCTCTCAACCAACTTATGGCCCCTAGTTGCGAGGTCCCCATCCTAGGTGGGTAATACGAGCTCCAGTCCATCAGTTGTCTGGGTGTAGCAGACTTCTGAGGTTTCCCAGTCGTCCTGCACTGCGCAGTAGGATACATAGACTTTGCACAGTAGCTTTGTCCTACTGGGATCAGTTCCTCTTGCTTCAGGAGACTGCCCTGCACTTTTTAGAGAGGTTCTTGGTGTAAGCAAGGGTATTCCTAGGTGGCTTCTCTCTTCTAAGTTGGACCTAGCACTGCATACTTGTTTTAGTTACTTGCATAGAGAAATCTGTGGGTTCCATCCTTGGTCCCTGTTAGGGGTCCTGGCCAAAGCCAGGCCCTGGCTTAACTTCTGCAGCAAATAGTTTGGTTAGCTTCTTCTCACACTGAACACTATCTGGAAACTGAAAACTTGTTTCCTCTCACCAGGAACTAACTCCTCCTACATAGGCTAAAACTAAACCGAGTGGTGGGGCTGAGTGTGTCTGTGAGAGAAAGAGAAGAAAAGAGAACAAGCACCTCTGATTGGTTAGCATATAACACATGGTACAAAAATAATTGACCCTTGGTACTTCAGCTGTGCAGCAAGTTACACAAAACAGTAGTGACACCTAGTAGGGAAAACACATTACTACATCTCCCACTCTTGCGAACCTAAGGTGCCATAGACAGCACTAGTGGTGGAACACCACACGTACCACCACTCCATTCCTTCTCAAGCTTGCTGGGGGTTCCCAGTACTTGCCCCCCATGATCAGTTATCGCAGGTAAGGGCATGGCTCTAACCTCACTCTTTAAGTTTACCAGGGTCTTTATGGTTTTTTTAACTGGTTTATAGTTGAGGATCCCATTAGAATAGGAGGCAATTCATGCTCCATCATCTCCAGAGTCAGTGAAAAAGTTGGGAATATTACGGAATTGGCACATTCCTGGACTTTCCATAAAATTCTAATTGAGTTTTGTTTTCTTTGGTCGGTTTCTGTATCTGAGATAACATCCGTGTTTCCCTCACTAAACCACCACCACCTGGCGGCCATTACTAGAAATGGTCACATGGGTTCATCAAATTCTCTACCAACTCAACGGGAAGAATGAATAAGGCTTAGAAGGTGTTGTCTCCTCTCCGGGAGATGTGTCACTGTCCCGCGTGACTTGTAATCGCCGCCATATATTTGAATTCTGCGTGAGGACGGGCAACTGCAAGAGAAATACAGCCAACTGCGAGTTCCTGGAAAAAGAGAGAGAAAACGAGTGTTTGCTGAATTATTTAAAATGTTTGAACTCCAGAAGCTTTATCCATAGATTATCCAGAGCCCGGTGTGTAGAATAAAGCCTAACCTGATATTATGCTTGTAGCACTCATGCTATGACCACTGGGGTTTGAACCCCATAGCCCTGTGATGTTTTCCTCTGTAACTGGACCCCATAGCCCTGTGATTTGTTCCCCAGGGCTTAGACCCCATAGCCCTGTGATGTGTCCCCCAGTGACTGGACCCCATAGCCCTGTGATGTGGGATAGCCTTTACCATCTCTTCTCACATACATACACACACACACACCAATGATCCCTGGCCCCCATGACGCTGTCCCCAGTTGTCCTTCCTAGGGCCCCATGACGCTGTCCCCAGTTGTCCTTCCTTGGTCCCCATGACGCTGTCCCTAGTTTTCCTTCCTTAGGCCCCATGATGCTGTCCCCAGTTGTCCTTCTTTAGGCCCAATGACGCTGTCCCCAGTTGTCCTTTCTTGGCACTTTCTGGGGTTGCCCTTCCTTGAGCCCCTATCACCCATTTTCTCAGAACTGACTGGTTGCTTAGTCCTTATATTCCTCCCCCCCCCCCCCCCTCCCCCCGATAGGCACTTGAGATGACATATATAGAGTCTGTCCAGCTGTAGGTAATTGTGTCCCCAACAGTATAACACCAATGTGGCCTTCTAGGCTAGTACTTACCTTGGCTCGTAGAAAGACCTGGTAAAGAATGAGCCCAGTGACAACCACCATGCTCGGCGTGCTTCTCTGATATGATTTGGTTTCTCTGATACGTGGGTTACAACATGTTGCGCCATATGCAGCCCATGTTCCCCACATACATCATCCATATATCAAGTTTACAAACCTCGATTCCATACATAAGGATAAAGAACGTAAAATACACAAATGTACAATAGATATCGGAGGTGGTGAAGAAGAGCTGCCCCCTCTCCTAAATGTCCCTGGATACGATGAAGACGGAATATTCCCAGCACAGATCCCCAGTTAGAAAAAATAACACAAAGGCTAAAAGGTTAATGTTTGATTAAATTATTCATACAAGAGGATGGGAGGATGGGGCGATAAGATGAGGAAGACTCCAGGTCAGCCATGTCAAGCCATTCTCAATGAGTCTTCTCTATCACTATGCAGAATCTTCTTATTAGACATGGCTCCTCCGCTCTATAAATCCATTCTGTCGCTGCTACCTTAATATGTCCCTATCCATGTGGATTGACAGATTCTCCAGACTGGGATTTCCCAGGAGGCGACAATGTTACTGATGTCAGCGGCGGCGGTATTATTTACTCCTCTGTTCTATTATTAAATTGATAACAAGATAATTCTGCCGCTTCTGGCAGACATGACAGGATTGGCAATTGTTGGCTCTCTTATTGCCGAGGCTTTGATGTCCTATGTTTTTTATGTTTAATAAGGGGCATCTTTTATTTAATTACTCCTCTAAATCAGATAGCGCTCAGGATGGAAGGAGACGGGTCAGCGCCGGCAGAGATGGAAATTTCCGCTTCTGAGCCATTGCCATTTTCTGAGCACATCATTTCAGGAGCGTCTGTTTGTTTTATTGCTTCTATGGATTTTGCTTTTGATGGTGGAAAAATGCTGCAAATACAGTATTCTAGTATAATGGGGTAGGAATATGCAGCTGGTAGAATAAGAAGACATGATCTGGGCTCTTGCTGCATTGGGTTACGCCCCTTGCGCTTGGTAACACCTTTTTGGCTCCTGTTCCTGGTGGGTAACACCTCCTGGGCTCTTTTTCTGTTGTGTAACACCTCCTGGGCTCTTGTCCTGTTTGGTAACACCTCCTGGGCTCTTGTTCTGTTGTGTAACACCTCCTGGGCTCTTGTTCTGTTTGGTAACACCTCCTGGGCTCTTGTTCTTGTTGAGTAACCCCTTTTAGGCTCTTGTTCTGTTTGGTAACACCTCCTGGGCCCTTGTTCCTGGTGGGTAACACCTTCTAGGCTCTTGTTCTCTTTGGTAACACCTACTGGGCTCTTGTCTTGTTGAGTAACACCTCCTGGGCTCTTGTTCTGTTTGGTAACACCTCCTGGGCTCTTGTTCCTATTGGATAACACCTCCTGCTGGGCTTTTGTTCCTGTTGGGTAACACCTCCTGTGCTCTTCTTCTGTTGGGTTACACCTCCTGGGCTCTTGTTCTGTTTGGTAACACCTCCTGGGCTCTTGTTCCTGGTGGGTAACACCTTCTGGGCTTTTGTTCTCTTTGGTAACACCTACTGGGCTCTTGTCTTGTTGAGTAACACCTCCTGGGCTCTTGTTCTGTTTGGTAACACTCCTGGGCTCTTGTTCTGTTGGGTAACACCTCCTGGGCTCTTATAAACCATCCTGATACTGTATATCTGCCCATTTGATAGATTGCTAGCATGTGATTTTTTTTAAACAGATATGCACATAATCTCCTGTCACTTCATGAAATCCATGGGCAATGGTCAGGTTGCTGAGAGAATCGTACAACATCCAACACATTTCTAATAGGATTTGTGCACAGAACTTGCTGGTTATGGTACAGTTGCCTCAGTGCCAACCCTTCTGCGTGGACCTGCGTCTCCCCATGCTTAATCTGAAGAACCTGGCAGCAGATTGGTATCACATGGACATGTTAAGAAAGATATGGTGGATCCACAAGTAGCAGAATATTGTTTAGTACAAGTGACCCAGCATCTCTAAACCTTCCTCAGCCACAAACATTCGGCCCCCAGCTCTCTCCTCCTATCCTCCCAGGGAAGAAGTTGGGTGGTGGAAGAAGTTGCCTCCTGGACAGATGTATTAGTGGCAGCCGTGTGGTTGTTTTCCCCTCACCTTGTCTTTAGGAACGTTCCGGTGCAATGTTCTGTAATACAGATTTATGCAGGGCAATGTTTTTCTAATTAATAAACTTGTTAATGAAATTAACAGCTGCTGACGGCTCCAGACACTCCAGACTCCTCACTTTTTGGTGAGATCCCCGAGGACCTTCATGCTTCATGAATGTAATTTGACAAACCTAACTCAGCCACTTCTAATTTACAGCGGATCACCTCTGACTTGCTTGTGCTTTTTCCTAATAAAAAATTTAGTATATATCTGGAGCAGAAACAGTAGCCTTGATTTCCAATGTGCCTGACAATCCCTTCTATTCTGGTCACGTCATGGAGGTCTATTTACAGACTGCTTAGCATCAGCGTGCTACGCCTGAGTAAGACATGAATCTTAGCCGCCACTTTCTTCTGCCTTTTACATTGTGATTTAAATTCTCCTTCTTTTTTAATTAGTTTGCCGGCTCCATTACCAGCTGTTTAATATGTGATGAATGGCGGAGAGATTGCGCAGAGTTCACGATCTCTCGATGGACAGAAATTTGTTTATCTTGTCCGTGTCTCAAGTGCCATGAAGTTTTAATTATTCTATTATCATCCTGTAAAACAGCGCCAGACAACTTATTATATGAGACTCACAAAGTAAATTTACCATTAAAGTCTCCAAATTGTATCAAACTGTGACAAAAAAGAATGTCCGACAAACTTGGCGACTACACAGTCCTGATGAAGAAGTTTATACCTGCAGTGATAATGCAGGCTTGGTGGTTGCAGTTCTCAAGACACATGAAAGCTTAGTAGTTATAGTCTCCAGGCTCACAATTTACTTTTCACATTTGGGAGTCCTTGTTTTTAGATGGATCCTGTTTGCCATACGTGTTAGTGATTTATGGATTCCAGCTCGTGGCTCCAACCTACAGTGAACAGACTCGGGACTCCTTGTCAGATAAACAACATCAATAACCCTATAGACAGGCTCTCCACACTTGTTGGGGTGTCGGGAGGAGGAGGAAAGGGCCTTTCTCCACACTTGTTGGGGTGTCGGGAGGAGGAGGAAAGGGCCTTTCTCCACACTTGTTGGGGTGTCGGGAGGAGGAGGAAAGGGCCTTTCTCCACACTTGTTGGGGTGTCGGGAGGAGGAAGGAGCCTTTCTCCACACTTGTTGGGGTGTCGGGAGGAGGAGGAAGAAGCCTTTCTCCACACTTGTTGGGGTGTCGGGAGGAGGAGGAAGAAGCTTTTCTCCACACTTGTTGGGGTGTCAGGAGGAGGAGGAAAGAGCCTTTCTCCACACTTGTAACAGTGTAGTAGGCTCTCTCACTGTTACATATTTGATTTCTATTTTTATCCCGTTAGCGCCGGGACAGTAGTGCACTCGATAAGGGTGGTTTCCATTTCTATGGAACAGGTGTAGCAGACCTCCTTCTTTTTCTTTCTCCACACTTGTTGGGGTGTTGGGAGGAGGAGGAAAGAGCCTTTCTACACACTTGTTGGGGTGTCGGGAGGAGGAAGGAGCCTTTCTCCACACTTGTTGGGGTGTCGGGAAGAGGAAGGAGCCTTTCTCCACACTTGTTGGGGTGTCAGGAGGAGGAAGAAGCTTTTCTCCACACTCGCTGGGGTGTCGGGAGGAGGAGGAAGGAGCCTTTCTCCACACTTGTTGAAGTGTCGGGAGGAGGAAGGAGCCTTTCTCCACACTTGTTGGGGTGTCTGGAGGAGGAGGAAGGAGCCTTTCTCCACAATTGTTGGGGTGTCGGGAGTAGGAGGAGAAAGGAACCTTTATCCACACTTGTTGGGGTGTTGGGACAAGGAGGAAGGAACCTTTCTCTACAATTGTTGGGGTGTCGGGAGGAGAAGAAGGAACCTGTCTCCACACTTGTTGGGGTGTCGGGAGGAGGAGGAAGGAACCTTTCTCCACACTTCTTAGTAATGAAGCATGTTTGAATCCTTTTGGGATACGGCTTTGGTCAGGCCGACCAGGCTTTTATAGTGAGCACTGAACTCTGGGATGAAGCTTAGTAGTTACAGTCTCCAGGCTCACAATTTACTTTTCACATTTGGGAGTCCTTATTTTTAGATGGATCCTGTTTGCTATACGTGTTAGTGATTTATGGATTCCAGCTCGTGGCTCCAACCTACAGTGAACAGACTCGGGACTCCTTGTCAGATGAACAACATCAATAACCCTATAGACGGGCTCTCCACACTTGTTGGGGTGTCGGGAGGAGGAGGAAAGGGCCTTTCTCCACACTCGTTGGGGTGTCGGGAGGAGGAAGGAGCCTTTCTCCACACTTGTTGGGGTGTCGGGAGGAGGAGGAAAGAGCTTTTCTCCACACTTGTTGGGGTGTCGGGAGGAGGAAGGAGCCTTTCTCCACACTTGTTGGGGTGTCGGGAGGAGGAAGGAGCCTTTCTCCACACTTGTTGGGGTGTCGGGAGGAGGAGGAAGGAGCCTTTCTCCACACTTGTTGGGGTGTCGGGAGTAGGAGGAGGAAGAAGCCTTTCTCCACACTTGTTGGGGTGTTGGGAGTAGGAGGAGGAAGGAGCCTTTATCCACACTTGTTGGGTTGTTGGGACAAGGAGGAAGGAACCTTTCTCCACAATTGTTGGGGTGTCGGGAGGAGGAGGAAGGAACCTGTCTCCACACTTGTTGGGGTGTCGGGAGGAGGAGGAAGGAACCTTTCTCCACACTTCTTAGTAATGAAGCATGTTTGAACCCTTTTGGGATACGGCTTTGGTCAGGCCGACCAGGCTTTTATAGTGAGAACTGAACTCTGGGATCTTATAGATGGCACAGAAGATGCAATGAGTCAACGAACAGGCGCTTTCCCTCTCATTGTCTCGCTGGACCTTTTGCACGGTTATTGGGAATAAAAGTTAGTATGAACACTCATTCAGCCTATGATTAGCCCATGTATGATGCCTTTAGATCCGTTACTGTGTAGGTGCCTAATAAATGGATGCAGCTTATGTCCTCCACCATTGTGGATTTCCTCTAGGACCCATGGAAAAGCTCTATCATTTGCTTAGGGCCCCTCAGGGAATTTCTTAAAGGGAACCTGTGACCAAAACAATGCTATCCAATCTGTCGCCACCAAGTTATAGAGCAGGAGGAGCTGAGCGGAGTGATATATATCTTTTTGGGACGAGAGTGTTGATGGAAATCCCTGATGATTCTGTGTTCAGGAGTCCAGTGGGCGGAGTCACTCAATGGACTGGACTCCTAAGCCTGGAAACATCAGAGATTTTAATTAATAAATTACAGGTTATACTGAATCTTTTCCCACAACGATATATCCCTCTGCTCGGCTCCTCCTGCTCTATAACATGATGCCGATAGCTTAGGTAGCATTTTCATGGTGACAGGTTTCCAGGAGCTGCTGTGATGTAGTTGGGGTGGGGCAGGACCTCCTCATCGGATCCATTTACTTTCCTCATTCTTTCTTTTTGTCTCTCATTTTCTTTTCCGCATTTTATTAGTTGATTTATTAGTTGAGTTCTTTGCCTCTAAGTGGACGTTGAGGATCTGCGATGGCCGTACTGTGGGGGGAGCGGTTTCTCTCATGGCCTTGTTGTTAGATTACCTGTATTGTAGATCTTACTGTGGAGTTTCTCAATTATTAAGATTTTTTTTCTTAAATCAACAATTTATACAAGAAGAAAAATGAAAGGATGTGACCTGTGACCTCTTTTAGCTTCATGTCTGATTGTTTGTTTTCCGAGACTACTAAGCTCCGTTCTTCCCCCAGTATGGCGGAGCTCCTGGATGCGCCGTGTCACGCCGGGTGCATGAGCTGCCATCTCCTTAAATACATTCTGATTTTCTTCTATTTATGCAGAACAAATGATCTGCTCTCCGTCTATTCGGCCGGTGTGGAGGAGAGTCGGCTTTGATGGTCTATTGATTGTGTGACTTTCTCTACTCCAATGGAGAGATCAAAAACAGAACAGACTGGTTTGCTCAGGGCCTTCTCATTAAGAGGTTGTAGAAGCTTGTGATTCTCAGATGAAGTGAGAGGACGGCGGCGCCGGTTTGATGTGGAGAAACATTGGTAGATTCTAATAAAGAAAATGAATATTCCAGCCTGGCCACAGTGTTCTCTCAGATCCTGAGCTGAGGGGGTTAACAACAAGGAGGATTGCACGTGGGGGGCAGCATCGGGGAGGATGGAGCTAAGGGGAAGCGCAGAGGAGGATGCAGCGGGGGCGGGGAGAGGAGCGCGAAGGAGGATGGAATCAAGGGAAATGTGGAGGAGGATGAAGCTGAGGGGGAAAAGGGGAGGAGGATGGAGCTGGAGGGAAGCCCACAGGAGAATGAAGCCAGGGGTAAGCGCAGAAGAGGATGGAGCCAGGGGTAAGCGTGAAGGACGATTGGAAGTGTGGAGGAGGATGAAGCTGAGGGGGAAACGTGAATGAGAATGGAGTGGGGGGGAGGGGAGGGGAGCAGCACTGGGGAGGATGGAACTGAGGGGAGGTGTGGAGGAGGATGAAGCTGAGGGGGAAACACGAATGAGAATGGAGTGGGGGTGGGGAGGGGAGCAGCACTGGAGAGGATGGAACAGAGGGGAGGTGTGGAGGAGGATGAAGCTGAGGGGAAAACTGGAATGAGAATGGGGTGGGGGGGTAGCAGCACTGGGGAGGATGGAACTGAGGGGAGATGTGGAGGAGGAGGATGAAGCTGAGGGGGAAACTCGAATAAGAATGGAGTGGGGGGGGGGTAGCAGCACTGGGGAGGATGGAACTGAGAGGAGGTGTGAAGGAGGATGCAGCTGAGGGGAAATGCCAAGGAGGATGGAGACAGGGGTAAGCACGAAGGAGGATGGAGCTGAAGTGAAGCACAGAAGAGGATGGAGTGTGGTTCTGTGTCAGGGGTGTGGCATAAATAAATTGGGAGTGGTTATGTGTCAGGGGTGTGGCATAAATGAGGTGTGGCATAAATAAAATGGGTGTGGTGATGTGTCAGAGGTGTGGCATATATAAAAAGGGTGTGGTTATGTGCCAGGGGTTTGGCAAATATAAAATGGGTGTGGTGATGTGTCACAGATATAAGTACAGGGAGGCTTCTAATGATGGATAAGATTCAAATTCATTCATCAATAATATCTCTGTATACGGATGTGTTACTATAATGTCTCTGTATCACCCTCCTCCTATAATATCTCTGTATAACCCTCCTCCTATAATATCTCTGTATAACCCTCCTCCTATAATATCTCTGTATAACCCTCCTCCTATAATATATCTGTATAACCCTCCTCCTATATTATGTCTGTATAGCCCTCCTCCTATAATATCTCTGTATAACCCTCCTCCTATAATATCTCTGTATACCCCCTATAATATCTCTGTATAACCCTCTTCCTATAATATCTCCGTATACCCTCCTCCTATAATATCTCTGTATAACCCTTCTCCTATAAAATCTCTGTATAATCCTCCTCCTATAATATCTCTGTATAACCCTCCACCTATAATATCTCTGTATAACCCTCCTATAGCTCTGTATAACCCTTCTCCTATAATATCTCCGTATAATCCTCCTATAATATCTCTTTATAACCCTCCTCAGATAATTTCTCTGTATAACCCTCCTATAATATCTCTGTATAACCCTCCTCTTATAATATCTCTGTATAACCCTCCTCCTAAAATATCTCTGTATAACCCTCCTCCTATAATATGTCTGTATAACCCTCCTGTATCTCTGTATAACCCTCCTCCTATAATATATCTGTATAACCCTCTTATAATATCTCTGTATAACCCTCCTCCTAAAATATCTCGGTATAACCCTCCTCCTATAATATCTCTGTATAACCCTCCTCCTATAATATCTCTGTATAACCCTCCTCCTATAATATCTCTGTATAACTCTCCTATAATATCTCTGTATAACACTCCTATATTATCTTTGTATAACCCTCCTCCTATAATAGCTCTGTATAACCCTCCTATAATATATCTGTACAACCCTCATATAATATCTCTGTATACCCTCTATAATATCTCTGTATACCCCCCTTCTATAATATCTCTGTATAACCCTCCTCCTATAATATCTGTGTATAACCCTCCTGCTATAATATCTCTGTATAACTCTTTCTCCTATAATATCTCTGTATAACCCTCCTCAAATAATATCTCTATATAACCCTCCTCCTATAATATCTCTGTATAACCCTCCTCCTATAATATCTCTGTATAACCCTCCTATAATATCTCTGTATAACCCTCCTCCTATAATATCTCTGTATAACCCTCCTCCTATAATATCTCTGTATAAACCTTCTCCTATAATATCTCTGTATAACCCTCCTCCTATAATTTCTCTGTATAACCCTCCTCCTATAATATCTCTGTATAACACTCTTCCTATAATATCTCTGTATAACCCTCCTCCTATATCTCTGTATAACCCTCCTCCTATAATATCTCTGTATAACACTCCTCCTATAATATCTCTGTATAACACTCTTCCTATAATATCTCTGTATAACCCTCCTCCTATATCTCTGTATAACCCTCCTCCTATAATATCTCTGTATAACCCTCCTTCTATAATATCTCTGTATAACCCTCCTCCTATAATATCTCTGTATAACCCTCCTCCTATAATATCTCTGTATAACCCTCCTCCTATAATATCTCTGTATAACCCTCCTCCTATAATATCTCTGTATAACCCTCCTCCTATAATATCTCTGTATAACCCTCTGATAATATCTCTTTATAACCCTCCTCCTATAATATCTCTGTATAATCCTCCTATAATATCTCTCTATAACCCTCCTCCTATAATATCTCTGTATAACCCTCCTCCTATAATATCTCTGTATAACCCTCCTCCTATAATATCTCTGTATAACCCTCCTCCTATATTATGTCTGTATAGCCCTCCTCCTATAATATCTCTGTATAACCCTCCTCCTATAATATCTCTGTATAACCCTCCTCCTATAATATCTCTGTATAACCCTCCTCCTATAATATCTCTGTATAATCCTCCTATAATATCTCTCTATAACCCTCCTCCTATAATATCTCTGTATAACCATCCACCTATAATATATCTGTATAACCCTCCTCCTATAATATCCATGTTACCAGGTTCCGTATGTGACCTCTTCTCCGCTCTTCTCTTGCAGATCATCATTGCGAGTATTATGTGCAGCTACAGTAAGGAGGACTGGACAGAGCTGTCCCATATGGCCGAGGTGAGCCTTCTCCATATAACATACTGTATATATGTCTTTATATAAGGGGTATCCTGGGCGCAGGGGACACAAGTCATTGATGTGTGTATATACTGTCCGTGGTGTATGTAGCTGTGTCCAGATGACATGTACGATGGAGACACATCCACGATGCAGTACAGCCGGGCAAGGGTTTGGGCACTTATTGCCCCACATGAGGGGCCCCACACAGCACTGAATGGGCCCCATCTCCCCGTGCTAGCAGCCGTGCAGGTATATAATGATATTATTATATGGAGCGCTCTCGACTCCCCAGATGATTGACCTAGTTGGCCGCTGGCACCTGCACCCTGTGTGAACACGTCTATGGCGTCTGCGGCCTGACTCCGCGCTCTTTGCTGTTGTTACTCCCTCGAGCTGCACATACTGTAATACTGCTATACCAAACCCCACCCAACATGGAGCCCCTCAATTATTCAACAAGGTGGTGTCCATACTGTACACTGTCTGCCCACTGTATGTATAGAGGAGCAACATATCACTGCAGAGTCCCACTACACACAATGGGCCCCTGGGGACGGGCCCTAGGAAGAGCTGTCAGATAGGAATAGCACCAAGATACATAACATGCAAGGAACAGTCTTTACTCTTAACACATACACCAGTCTTCTAGGTTAGGGCTGTGGCGTCCATCTAGACCGCTGCTCTTGACTGTGGCGTCCATCTAGATTACTGCTGTTAGGTGTAACATTTATCTAGACCACTGCTCTTGACTGTGGCATTCATCTAGACCGCTGCTCTTGGCTCTGGCATCCATCTAGACCAGTGCACTTGGCTGTGGCGTCCATCTAGATCGCTGCTCTTAGGTGTGGCGTTCATCTAGACCGCTGCTCTTGGCTCTGGCATCCATCTAGACTGCTGCTCTTGGCTGTGGCGTCCACCTAGACCATTTCTCTTGGCTATGGCGCCCATGTAGACCACTGCTCTTTGCTGTGGCGTCCATCTAGACTGCTGCTCTTGGCTGTGGCGTCCATCTAGACCATTTCACTTGGCTGTGGCATCTATCTAGACCCTTTCTTTTGGCTGTGGCGTCCATCTAGACCACTGCTTTTGACTGTGGTGTTTATCTAGACTGCTGCTATTAGGTGTGGCATCCATCTAGACCACTGCACTTGGCTGTGGTGTCCATCTAGACCTCTGCTTTTGGTTGTGGCGTCCATCTAGACCATTTCACTTGGCTGTGGCATTTATCTAGACTGCTGCTCTTGGCTGTGGCGTCTATCTAGACTGCTGCTCTTGGCTGTGGCATCCATCTAGACCATTTTTCTTGGCTGTGACGTCCATCTAGACCATTTTTCTTGGCTGTGGCGTCGATCTAGACTGCTGCTCTTGGCTGTGGCGTCCATCTAGACCATTTCACTTGGCTGTGGTGTCCATCTAGACTGCTGATCTTGGCTGTGGCATCCATCTAGACCACTACTCTTGGCTGTGGTATCTATCTAGACTGCTGCTCTTGGCTGTGGCGTCCATCTAGACCATTTCACTTGGCTGTGGTGTCCATCTAGACTGCTGATCTTGGCTGTGGCGTCCATCTAGACCACTACTCTTGGCTGTGGTATCTATCTAGACTGCTGCTCTTGGCTGTGGCATCCATCTAGACCATTTCTTTTGGCTGTGGCGTCCATCTAGACCAGGGGTGGGGAACCTTTTCTATTTCGAGGGCCGTTCGGGCATTAATAAAATCATTCGAGGGCCGCATACTGTGCGCGGCAGCTAGTAGCGTGGGTCAGCAGCACCCGGGGCAAGGCAAAGTATTGTTCCCCTAATGCCCCTGCTATTGTAGTCAACCCTCTTTGATGCCCCTTGTACCTGATGTGAATCCTTAGTGATGCCCTGTAACCAGAGTTTACATCCAGTGATGCCTTTTGTAGTCTAGTTAACCCCCAGTGATGCCCCTTGTAGTCCAGTTAACCCCTCAGTCATGTCCCTGGTGGCCTAGATACCCCCCCCCCCCAGTCATGCCCCTGGTGGCATAGTTAACCCCCCAGTCATGCCCCTGGTGGCCTAGTTAACCCCCCCGTCATGCCCCTGGTGGCCTAGTTAGCCCTCCCAGTCATGTCCCTGGTGGCCTAGTTAACCCCCCCCCAGTCAAGTCCCTGGTGGCCTAGTTAGCCCCCCAGTCATGTGCCTGGTGGCCTAGTTAACCCCCCAGTCATGTTCCTGGTGGCCTAGTTACCCCCCCCCCCCCCAGTCAAGACCCTGGTGGCCTAGTTAGCCCCCCAGTCATGTGCCTGGTGGCCTAGTTAACCCCCTAGTCATGTCCCTGGTGGCCTAGTTAATCCCCCAGTCATGTCCCTGGTGGCCTAGTTAACCCCCAGTCATGTCCCTGGTGGCCTAGTTAACCCCCCCCCAAGCATATCCCTGGTTGCTCTAGTTAACCCCCTCCGCAGTCATGCCCCTGGTAGCCTAGTTAACCCCAGTGTCTGCCCCAAATAAAAAAAATAAACATCCCACTCACCTTTCCCCCGCTTCCACGTTGTCCACGGTCTTCTCCTGCAGGCGGCGCGTGATGAATTGATGTCATCGCGCATGGCCCGCAGGAGAAGAAAGACGTGCGGCGCTCTAATGGGGAAGGGGCCGGCACACACGGCATCCTCCTGGCAGCTGTCACAGACACAGGAGGATGCGGTGGATACCGGCTCTTTCCGCTTCAGAGCGCTGCACATCACAGGGGAGCCGATGCGGAGGTGCCAGGGGCCGGATGCGGCCTGCTGGCCGGAGGTTCCCCACCCCTGATCTAGACCCTTTCTCTTGGCTGTGGCGTCCATCTAGACCGCTGTTCTTGGCTGTGGCATCCATCTAGACCCTTCTTTTTGGCTGTGGTGCGCTTCTAGACCACTGCTCTTGGCTGTGGCGTCCATCTAGACCGCTGTTCTTGGCTGTGGCATCCATCTAGACCCTTCTTTTTGGCTGTGGTGCGCTTCTAGACCACTGCTCTTGGCTGTGGTGTCCATCTAGACTGCTACTCTTGGCTGTGGCCTCCATCTAGATTGCTGCTCTTGGCTGTGGCCTCCATCTAGACTGCTGCTCTTGGCTATGGCCTCCATCTAGACTGCTGCTCTTGGCTGACCCAATTTTGTCCTTAACATTAAGAAAAAGAAGGCCTTCATACAGAGAGGCGGCCATCTTTGTAACTGGTATATTTCCTGTATTTCTCACACTAAATATGAGATTTGACAGTATCCCTCCACATTCCCAGCAGGACCTGCTATCCCCTGCCCAGGCTCCTGCCATACACTGCTATGAGGAGCTCTCTGTAACCATGGAGATGCACTGGTCTGTGCCCTCCCTGTATACACCGGATACTTGCAGATATTCTCCCCCACCACCATCCCTTATGCTGCGTTTTACAGGTAACGATTATCGTGCGAATTTGCGCAATAACGATCGAATTCGAACCATAATCGTACGTGTAAACGCAGCGAACGATCAAACGACGAACGAGAAATTGTTAGTTTTGATGTTTCAACATGTCATCTAATCGTTGTTTGTCGTTCGCAAAAAATTAGCCAATCGTTCCGTGTAAACAGTCGTCGCGTGATAGTCCGGCCGGCCCCCCGCTCGCAGCCCAGCCCCCCGCTCTACCGCAGCCCCCTTTGCCGGCTCGATCGCAACCCCCGCCGCTGCTCTGATTGCCCCCCGCCGCCGCCTCTCCGATCGGCCGCCGCCGCTCTGAAGCCATGATTTCGAAGCCATTGAAGAGGAGCCCTGATTGGCTGAAGAGGAGCCGTTTGAAATTCCCGGCTCCCCTCTTCAGCCAATCAGTGCACTGAAGAGCGGAGTCGGGGATGTCGGAAGACCTGCTGCACGGAGCAGTTAACGTATGCTCGCGGCGGGGGCAACCGGAGTGGCGGCGGCGGGGGGGGCGATCGGAGCGGCGGCGGGGGTGGTGATCGAGCTGGCGCAGGGGGCTGCGGATGAGCGGGGGGGGGGTTGCGAGCGGGGGGCCGGGCTGCGGGTGCACGATCGCAAAACGATTTTTCCGTACGATATATCGTACCGTCTAAACGCTGATCGTTATGAAAAAAAAATTGTTACTCCAACATCGTTAATCGTACAATCCGGCCAATTATCGTTTCATGTAAACGCATCATAAGACATCTTCATATTTGTTTTGCATTGTGATCCCGGCATATAAAGTAATGGTCCCATAATGGAGCCACCAGCTAGAATCCCCCCGGAGCGGCTAATCCTCTCCTCGGCACTTTGCTCAGCTGCATTAGCCGACTGTGAATGGCGCGGTTCTTTATGTCCTCACGTAAGCTCGGCATAATGGATCCATAATTGGCTTTGCTTGGAGAAATGCTTAATGCATCCTACTATGCGAGGCCTACTCCTCTCCCCACATTGTCACCCACCATGGAAGAAAGACACTTTGGGGATTTAGGGAGTGAAATTATACACAATTGGTAATTGGCTTCTGATCCTCGGGAGCGGCCGTTCTCCACCTGTATTTACCTAATTGACCATGAAGTCTTTTGTGAGACGGGAGCCTGACGGTAGCGCCACCACTTTAAGCAGCCCATGATGAATGGCTTTATTATGTGGCCTCCCCTTAGAAGGCTGCAGTGCTTAGCGTTCTTTTCATCTTTAATGGCTGACAATTTGTAAGGGAGGTCGGGGGATGGGCTGGGGGGCCGGGGGGATTGGGGGAATTTCCAATTCAATGGGCTATATAACCATTTTGTGTACTGTGCAGAGAGGGGGTGACGGGCGGGGGGGGGGGGGGGGGATGGGGGTTCGAGCGTCTCCGGCCGGATGTGACAGGACATGTTGGTTTTATGGTATCTGAAGTGTCAGTTTCCCCCTAATGTTCGCCCCCCCGTAGCCCACCGCCATTATTCAGAGCCAGCCCGCCCCGCACCAGAGTGCTCAATTGTGCATTATTGATTAAACAATAATTCTCTATGTAAAGTGCCACGCCAAGCAGGGGT
This sequence comes from Dendropsophus ebraccatus, assembly GCF_027789765.1. Taxonomy (NCBI): domain Eukaryota; kingdom Metazoa; phylum Chordata; class Amphibia; order Anura; family Hylidae; genus Dendropsophus; species Dendropsophus ebraccatus. Next base: position 169,454,300 of record NC_091457.1, read on the forward strand.
CAGGGGTCGAGCGCCGGGTGGGGGCACTAAGTGCTAGTTTAGGCCACTTACAGAATGGATTACACCTATTAATTCCAGCCATTTCTCAGTGCGTTATTGTGCTGACACGAGGAGCCTGACCGCCAATGTTGTAGGACGCCAGTGCCGCCACCCAGGTCGAGGTTCCAGCATAAAGGATAGACAAGGCCACCTAGTATAACATGACATACTATATCCTCCTGTAGGGCAGAGACTGATGACATCACAATGAGTGGTGTAAAGGGAATGGTGCACAATGAGAAGGCTCCCCATCCAATACGAATGCTTCCTCATCTTCTAGACGTGACGATTAAAGGGATTGTTCACAAAAACAAATCTTTCAAATCAATTGGTTCTATCACAAAGTTATATAGATTTGTAATTTACTTTAAAAAAAAAAATCCAGTCTTCCAGTACTTACTAGCTGCTGTATGTCCTGTAGGAAGTGGTGTATTCTCTCCAGTCTGACACAGTGCTCTCTGCTGCCACCTCTGTCTAAGTCAGGAACTGTCCAGAGCAGCAAATCCTCATAGAAAACCCCTCCTGCTCTGGACAGTTCCTGACATGGACAGAGGTGGCAGCAGAGAGCACTGTGTCCCTGTTTCAAATCAGTTGATTTAAAGGAAAACATTTTTTGGGTGAACAAACCCTTTAAACTAGTAGTGAGTAGAGGTTTAGGTATAAGAAAGGAATCTGATTCGTCATCTGGTGATGTCACAGTGCTGGTGGGTGAAGAGGCGGGATCAGGGCGGACGCTACAGACACAACCATGGAGAACGGCTCGGGATAAGACTCCTCTCATAATCTAGTATCTTCTGCATAGTATGGACTCCACCCCAATAAACACTCCCACAAATATACAACCTTTATAAGGTTAGGACATTAAAGGGGGATTCCACTCATACATAACTTCTGATATGTTGCTGCCCATGATGAGACTAACAATTCCTTTCATATATATTATTATCTCTTCAGTCTCCTTCCCCCAGTTCTCAGCTGCTGCTTTCTGCTGAAGACAGAAAAATCTGTGTGTGAGCTTTTCTCTCTGCCTCCCCCTCCTTCTTCCTCCCTTCTGAGACGGCTGAAGTAAACAAGTCCGCAGAGTGTGCGGGGGGGGGGGGGGGGGGGGGGGGGGGGGGGAGGCAGAGTGTGGGGGGGGGGAGGAGGCAGAGTGTGGGGGGGGGGGGAGGAGGCAGAGTATGCAGGGGAGGAAGCAGAGTATGCAGGGGAGAAGGCAGAGTGTGCAGGGGAGAAGGCAGAGTGTACGGGGGGGAGGAGGCAGAGTGTGCGGAAGAGGAGGCAGAGTGTGCAGGGGGAGGAGGCAGAGTGTGCGGGGAGAAGGCAGAGTGTACGGAGGAGGAGGCAGAGTGTGCGGGGGGAAGGCAGAGTGTGCAGGGGAGGAGGCAGAGTGTGCAGGGGAGGAGGCAGAGTGTGCAGGGAGGAGGCAGAGTGTGCAGGGGGGGGAGAGGCAGAGTGTGCAGGGGAGGAGGCAGAGTGTGCGGGGGGAAGGCAGAGTGTGCAGGGGGAGGAGGCAGAGTGTGCGGGGAGAAGGCAGAGTGTACGGAGGAGGAGGCAGAGTGTGCGGGGGGAAGGCAGAGTGTGCAGGGGAGGAGGCAGAGTGTACAGGGAGGAGGCAGAGTGTGCAGGGGAGGAGGCAGAGTGTGCAGGGGAGGAGGCAGAGTGTGCAGGGAGGAGGCAGAGTGTGCAGGGGAGGAGGCAGAGTGTGCGGGGGGAGGAGGCAGAGTGTGCGGGGAGAAGGCAGAGTGTGCAGGGGGAGGAGGCAGAGTGTGAGGGGAGGAGGCAGAGTGTGCAGGGGAGGAGGCAGAGTGTGCAGGGGAGGAGGCAGAGTGTGCGGGGGGAGGAGGCAGAGTGTGCGGGGAGAAGGCAGAGTGTGCAGGGGGAGGAGGCAGAGTGTGAGGGGAGAAGGCAGAGTGTGCGGGGAGAAGGCAGAGTGTGCAGGGGAGGAGGCAGAGTGTGCGGAGGAGGAGGCAGAGTGTGCAGGGGAGGAGGCAGAGTGTGCAGGGGGAGGAGGCAGAGTGTGCGGGGGGAGGAGGCAGAGTGTGCAGAGGAGGAGGCAGAGTGTGCGGAGGAGGAGGCAGAGTGTGCGGAGGAGGAGGCAGAGTGTGCAGGGGAGGAGGCAGAGTGTGCAGGGAGAGGAGGCAGAGTGTGCAGGGGGAGGAGGCAGAGTGTGCAGGGGGAGGAGGCAGAGTGTGCGGGGAGAAGGCAGAATATGGGGGGGGCTGCCCGGGTGATCGGTGACCGTCCAGGCAGCCCATAGAGGATAGTGGAGGTCTGCTGCCTCCTATTCCACGGAGTGACGGCTGCAGATCGCTGCTATGTTAGTCATCTGTCTTTCAACATGTTGAAAGACAAACAACAGACAAAGGATCAGCCGACATCGTTCATCGTTCATCTTCTATTACACAAGATGATTATCGGCCAAATACGTCCGATAATCGCTATGTGTAATAGGGCCTTAAGTCTATACCTTTGCTGGACAGTGATCAGGGTGCGGAGTGGAGGCCATGTCACTGCTGAGGAGCGGGTGCTGGATAACCAGTGCACCAGCAGCCACTCCGGCTATATTCTGTGGGGGTAGCCCCTCCGAGGCATGCAGGGTTCACAGGTCGGTTGCCCGGGGGCATTGATCTGATTGGTGCTTTTAGTTGTGGCCAAACAGAGTTAAGACGGGGGTAGAGAATACAGGTTCTTTTTGTCCCCAGTTAGGGGTAAGTCTCCACTTCTTGGTGGGAATCCTTGGAAGATCCATTAGATCCACCAGTAATCCTGTGTAATCCCCTGCAGATAACACACTCAGCTCCACTGCTCCTTGCTATAAGCATATCTGTTGCACGCCCCATTGTTCTGTACAGAATTAGTTGAGCTGATGCCAGACGAGTCTACACAAGGAGGCCCCTGTAAGTCCCGGCAGCACCATGCACGATTTGTAACCTTCATGTAGTTATTTCCTCCAGTGAAGTTGGTTTTATGTGAAAGACAAAAGCCCAGTATGGGGTAATCCTCCCGCCATGTGGTGCTAATCCTCATCCCATGGAGCCCTGCTTACATCCTGCAGGCAGTATCAGCCGTGTCACACGCTTCCTTTGATGGCTTCTCAGTTACCAGGCGATGTAGAATCAGTGCTCAGTAATTCTATCAATCATAGCAGAAATAATTCCACAACATGTATCTGTATGATGGCGGAAATACTGCTGATCCGGTGTATACCGCACCATACATGACTCTATAACATGTATCTGTATGATGGCGGAAATACTGCTGATCCGGTGTATACCGCACCATACATGACTCTATAACATGTATCTGTATGATCCAGATGATGCAGATCCAGTGTATACTGCACCATACATGACTCCACAACATGTGTCTGTATGATGGCGGAAATACTGCAGATCCAGTGTATACCGCACTATACATGACTCCACAACATGTATCTGTATGATGGCGGAAATACTGCAGATCCAGTGTATACCGCACCATACATGACTCCACAACATGTATGTGTATGATGGCGGAAATACTGCTGATCCAGTGTATACCGCACCATACATGACTCTATAACATGTATCTGTATGATGGCGGAAATACTGCTGATCCAGTGTATACCGCACCATACATGACTCTATAACATGTATCTGTATGATGGCGGAAATACTGCTGATCCAGTGTATACCGCACCATACATGACTCCACAACATGTATCTGTATGATGGCGGAAATACTGCTGATCCAGTGTATACCGCACCATACATGACTCTATAACATGTATCTGTATGATGGTGGAAATACTGCAGATCCAGTGTATACCGCACCATACATGACTCTATAACATGTATCTGTATGATGGTAGAAATACTGCAGATCCAGTGTATACCGCACCATACATGACTCTATAACATGTATCTGTATGATGGCGGAAATACTGCTGATCCGGTGTATACCGCACCATACATGACTCCACAACATGTATCTATATGATGGCGGAAATACTGCTGATCCGGTGTATACCGCACTATACATGACTCCACAACATGTATCTGTATGATGGTGGAAATACTGCAGATCCAGTGTATACCGCACCATACATGACTCTATAACATGTATCTGTATGATGGCGGATATACTGCTGATCCGGTGTATACCGCACCATACATGACTCCACAACATGTATCTGTATGATCCAGATGATGCAGATCCAGTGTATACCGCACCATACATGACTCCACAACATGTATCTGTATGATGGTGGAAATACTGCAGATCCAGTGTATACCGCACCATACATGACTCTATAACATGTATCTGTATGATGGCGGAAATACTGCTGATCCGGTGTATACCGCACTATACATGACTCCACAACATGTATCTGTATGATGGTGGAAATACTGCTGATCCGGTGTATACCGCACCATACATGACTCTATAACATGTATCTGTATGATGGCGGAAATACTGCTGATCCAGTGTATACCGCACCATACATGACTCCACAACATGTATCTATATGATGGCGGAAATACTGCAGATCCAGTGTATACCGCACCATACATGACTCCACAAGATGTATCTGTATGATGGCGGAAATACTGCAGATCCAGTGTATACCGCACCATACATGACTCCACAACATGTATCTATATGATGGCGGAAATACTGCTGATCCGGTGTATACCGCACTATACATGACTCCACAACATGTATCTGTATGATGGTGGAAATACTGCAGATCCAGTGTATACCGCACCATACATGACTCCACAACATGTATCTGTATGATGGCGGAAATACTGCAGATCCAATGTATACCGCACCATACATGACTCCACAACATGTGTGGTGTCCCACTAGGGGTGTTGCAGTTGTATGCACCCTTTGCAAAAGTCTGTACTTATTGTATTGTTATGGTGATGAAGGTACTACCAAAGTTCACTACTAGATATCGCTGTATGTGTATGTGTAAGCTGCACAGCTGAAGGATTGAAAAGGGTTATTGTTTTCTATGTGTCACCTGAATCTGTAGACCAGAAGGAGTTCTGCTTTCTTCTTTCCTATCATCTTTCCTCTTTCTTCTTCTGTTGCACTCTTTCACCCACTCACAGCGCACCTAACATGCTGGGGAGGAAGTAAGTCACATGGATGGAGGAACATGGGTCTTTCATTCTGGGCTTTTTGGAGGAAGGACACATGCTATATAGCTCTCCTTAGTGGTCCTATCTGGGCCCTGGACCTCTGCCAGGTCCCCTGACCCAAGAGTCAGTCTTAAGGCCCTATTTCACGGAACTTTTTCGAACGATTATCGTTCATAAAATCGTTCAAACTACCACTCGTTAACGATATTCGCTCTGTGGAATGGCTGTAAACGAGCGAACGACAACAGCGAAATAGTCATTGAGTCGTTCACAATTTTTTTTCAACATGTCGGAAAAAAATCGTTGGTCTTTCAACACTATTTCGCTAATCTTTTCGTTGAGTAAAAAAATCTTTCAGTCGTTCTTGAAATGTCTACCTACATTTCCCCACGTTTTAAACGACCATGTAACGATGTAACAACCGCAAAAATTCGTTACACTACAGATATCGTTCACATTCCCACACGTATTATGTGTTATCGTTCGCTTAAAAAAATCGTTAAGTGCTCGTTAACGAGCGGTCGTTGGAGCGAGGCTATGAACGATACTCGTTCCGTGAAATAGGGCTATTAGTCAGAACCTCACACGGACGCAAGGACAGCAGACTGCAACGAAGGTAAAGACACAAGACAGCAGACTGCAACGAAGGTAAAGACACAAGACAGCAGACTGCAACGAAGGTAAAGACACAAGACAGCAGACTGCAACGAAGGTAAAGACACAAGACAGCAGACTGCAACAAAGGTAAAGACACAAGACAGCAGACTGCAACGAAGGTAAAGACACAAGACAGCAGACTGCAACGAAGGTAAAGATACAAGACAGCAGACTGCAACAAAGGTAAAGACACAAGACAGCAGACTGCAACGAAGGTAAAGATACAAGACAGCAGACTGCAACCAAAGTAAAGACACAAGACAGCAGACTGCAACCAAAGTAAAGACACAAGACAGCAGACTGCAACGAAAGTAAAGACACAAGACAGCAGACTGCAACGAAGGTAAAGACACAAGACAGCAGACTGCAACAAAGGTAAAGACACAAGACAGCAGACTGCAACAAAGGTAAAGACACAAGACAGCAGACTGCAACGAAGGTAAAGACACAAGACAGCAGACTGCAACAAAGGTAAAGACACAAGACAGCAGACTGCAACGAAGGTAAAGACACAAGACAGCAGACTGCAACGAAGGTAAAGACACAAGACAGCAGACTGCAACAAAGGTAAAGACACAAGACAGCAGACTGCAACAAAGGTAAAGACACAAGACAGCAGACTGCAACGAAGGTAAAGACACAAGACAGCAGACTGCAACAAAGGTAAAGACACAAGACAGCAGACTGCAACGAAGGTAAAGACACAAGACAGCAGACTGCAACAAAGGTAAAGACACAAGACAGCAGACTGCTACGAAGGTAAAGACACAAGACAGCAGACTGCTACCAACTTCTTCACTAGTTACACTCCAAAGCACTGTGCAGAGTTAGACTCCTCTTAGGAGAGGACAAGCCAGAGATAACCTCAACCCGCACCCAGGACTAGGAGAGTCACAGAGCAGGATAGTATCTGCAATAGAGCCAAAGAGCTAGGAACTGATTGGCACAGAGCTATGGGCTCCGCTATACACAACCCCAATCCTGTGGGCTCCGCTATACACCCCCCCATCCTATGGGCTGCGCTATACACCCCCCCCCCAATCCTGTGGGCTGCGCTATACACCCCCCCCCCCCCAAATCCTATGGGCTGCGCTATACACCCCCCCCCCCCCAAATCCTATGGGCTCCGCTATACACAACCCCAATCCTATGGGCTGCGCTATACACAACCCCAATCCTGTGGGCTCCGCTATACACCCACCCATCCTATGGGCTCCGCTATACACCCCCCCCATCCTATGGGCTGCGCTATACCCCCCCCCCCAATCCTGTGGGCTGTGCTATACACCCCCCCCCCCCAAATCCTATGGGCTGTTCTATACACCCCCCCAATCCTATGGGCTGCGCTATACACCCCCCCCCCCCCCAATCCTATGGGCTGCGCTCTACACCCCCCCCCAAATCCTATGGGCTCCGCTATACACAACCCCAATCCTGTGGGCTCCGCTATACACAACCTCAATCCTGTGGACTGCGCTATACACCCCCCCATGCTATGGGCTGCGCTCTACACCCCCCCCCCCAATCCTGTGGGCTGCGCTCTACACCCCCCCCCCCCAAATCCTATGGGCTGTGCTATACACCCCCCCAATCCTATGGGCTGCGCTATACCCCCCCCCCCCCCCCCAATCCTATGGGCTGCGGTATACACCCCCCCTCCCCAATCCTATGGGCTGCGCTATATACCCTATAATCTGTCTCTCTCTCTGTTTCAGGCCTCTGGTGCGGACGCCCTGGAGCTGAATCTCTCCTGTCCCCATGGGATGGGGGAGCGGGGGATGGGTCTGGCCTGCGGACAGGTGAGGAGATTGTAACATGACATTTGCTTGTGTAGATCTGAGAATTATTATGACTGTGATGTTGGGAGACGGCGACATCACCAGGATGGAGATATATATATATATCAGTCACATCTAGAAGGGGTTATATACAATGCATGTTATACAGAGTAATAATATACAGTACATGTTATACAGAGTAATAATATACAGTGCATGTTATACAGAGTAATGATATACAGTACATGTTATACAGAGTAATGATATACAGTACATGTTATACAGAGTAATAATATACAGGGCATGTTATACAGAGTAATAATATACAGTACATGTTATACAGAGTTATAATATACAATACATGTTATACAGAGTAATGATATACAGCGCATGTTATATAGAGTCATGATATACAGTACATGTTATACAGAGTAATGATATACAGTACATGTTATATAGAGTCATGATATACAGTACATGTTATACAGAGTCATGATATACAGTACATGTTATACAGAGTAATAATATACAATACATGTTATACAGAGTAATAATATACAGTACATGTTATACAGAGTTATAATATACAATACATGTTATACAGAGTAATGATATACAGTACATGTTATACATAGTAATAATATACAGGACATGTTATACAGAGCTATAATATACAGTACATGTTATACAGAGTAATGATATACAGTACATGTTATACAGAGTAATAATATACAGGACATGTTATACAGAGTAATAATATACAGTACATGTTATACAGAGTAATAATATACAGTACATGTTATACAGAGTAATGATATACAGTACATGTTATACAGAGTAATAATATACAGCACATGTTATACAGAGTAACAGCACATGTTATACAGAGTAAGGCTGGGTTCACACTACGTATATATCAGTCAGTATTGTGGTCCTCATATTGCAACCAAAACCAGGAGTGGATTAAAAACACAGAAAGGATCTGTTCACACAATGGTGTAATTGAGTGGATGGCCGTCATATAATGGCAAATATTTGCTGTTATTTTAAAACAACGGCCGTTATATTGAAATAATGGCGATATTTACTGTTATATGGCGGCCATCCACTCAATTTCATCATTGTGTGAACAGATCCTTTCTGTGTTTTTAATCCACTCCTGGTTTTGGTTGCAATATGAGGACCACAATACTGACTGAAATATACGTAGTGTGAACAATATATATACACTCAGCGGCCACTTTATTAGGTACACCATGCTAGTAACGGGTGGTCTTCTGCTGCTGTAGCCCATCTGCCTCAGAGTTGGCTGTACTGTGCGTTCAGAGATGCTCTTCGGCCTACCTTGGATGTAACGGTTGGCTATTTGAGTCACTGTTGCCTTTCTATCAGCTGGAACCAGTCTGCCCATTCTCCTCTGACCTCTGGCATCAACAAGGCATTTCCGCCCACAGAACTGCCGCTCACTGGATGTTTTTTCTTTTTCGGACCATTCTCTGTAAACCCTAGAGATGGTTGTGCGTGAAAATCCCAGTAGATCAGCAGTTTCTGAAATACTCAGACCAGCCCTTCTGGCACCAACAACCATGCCACGTTCAAAGGCCTCAAATCACCTTTCTTCCCCATACTGATGCTCGGTTTGAACTGCAGGAGATTGTCTTGACCATGTCTACATGCCTAAATGCACTGAGTTGCTGCCATGTGATTGGCTGATTAGAAATTAAGTGGTAACGTGCAGTTGGACAGGTGTACCTAATAAAGTGGCCGGTGAGTGTGTGTGTGTATATATATATATATATATATATATATATATATAGTAGTGAGCAAAGTCCCGCAGCACTCCAGATAAGTAAAGAAGATTGCTGCCAGCTGTCTCACCCTGATCCTCGGGTGTAAGTTTATCTATCTATCTATCTATCTATCTATCTATCTATCTATCTATCTATCTATCTCCTATCTATCTATCTATCTATCTATCTATCTCCTATCTATCTATCTATCTATCTATCTATCTATCTATCTCCTATCTATCTATCTCCTATCTATCTATCTATCTATGTATCTATCTATCTATCTATCTATCTATCTATCTATCTATCTCCTATCTATCTATCTATCTATCTATCTATCTATCTATCTATCTATCTCCTATCTATCTATCTATCTCCTATCTATCTATCTATCTATCTATCTATCTATCTCCTATCTATCTATCTATCTATCTCCTATCTATCTATCTATCTATCTATCTATCTATCTCCTATCTATCTATCTATCTATCTATCTATCTATCTCCTATCTATCTATCTATCTATCTATCTATCTATCTATCTATCTCCTATCTATCTATCTCCTATCTATCTATCTATCTATCTATCTATCTATCTCCTATCTATCTATCTCCTATATATCTATCTATCTATCTATCTATCTATCTATCTATCTATCTATCTATCTATCTATCTCCTATCTATCTATCTATCTATCTATCTATCTATCTATCTATCTATCTCCTATCTATCTATCTCCTATCTATCTCCTATCTATCTATCCATCTATCTCCTATCCATCTATCTATCTATCTATCTCCTATCTATCTATCTATCTATCTATCTATCTATCTATCTATCTATCTCCTATCTATCTATCTATCTATCTATCTCCTATCTATCTATCTATCTATCTTCTATCTATCTATCTATCTATCTATCTATCTATCTCCTATCTATCTATCTATCTATCTATCTATCTATCTATCTATCTCCTATCTATCTATCTATCTCCTATATATCTATCTATCTATCTATCTATCTATCTATCTATCTATCTATCTATCTCCTATCTATCTATCTATCTATCTATCTATCTATCTATCTATCTCCTATCTATCTATCTATCTATCTCCTATCTATCTATCTATCTATCTATCTCCTATCTATCTATCTCCTATCTATCTATCTATCTATCTATCTATCTATCTATCTATCTATCTCCTATCTATCTATCTCCTATCTATCTATCTATCTATCTATCTATCTATCTATCTATCTCCTATCTATCTATCTATCTCCTATCTATCTATCTATCTATCTATCTATCTATCTCCTATCTATCTATCTCCTATCTATCTATCTATCTATCTATCTATCTATCTATCTATCTCCTATCTATCTATCTCCTATCTATCTATCTATCTATCTATCTATCTATCTATCTCCTATCTATCTATCTATCTATCTATCTATCTATCTATCTATCTCCTATCTATCTATCTCCTATATATCTATCTATCTATCTATCTATCTATCTCCTATCTATCTATCTATCTATCTATCTATCTATCTCCTATCTATCTATCTATCTATCTATCTATCTATCTATCTATCTATCTATCTATCTCCTATCTATCTATCTCCTATATATCTATCTATCTATCTATCTATCTATCTCCTATCTATCTATCTATCTATCTATCTATCTATCTATCTCCTATCTATCTATCTATCTATCTATCTATCTATCTATCTCCTATCTATCTATCTATCTATCAAATCAAATCAAATCAAAAAAGCTTTATTGGCAGGTCCAAGTTACACATTAGCATTGCCAAAGCATGGGGAGAATAGGGAGTTGAGGAAATGGGATTCACCCGGGGTCGGTGTACAGGGGTTCATGATGTATCATGATGGTGGGGGGGGGGGGGGAATACATTCAGGGTCAGGGTATTGGAGTCCATGACCTATCGGGGTTGGGGTATTGGAGTCCATGACGTATCACGCTCCTCTCAGTCTATGGCAGGCAGTGACGTATTGTGCCACTATAGTCGCTGTGGTCTCTTCTTCTCCCAGCAGGATGGGTAGTTTCTCTTCCTCCTCCATGGTGGAGAAGCCTGGGAGGAGGTTGGAGAGTCTCCTATAGTGAGTGTCCCTCACTGCTGAGTATTTGGGGCAGTGTAGCAGGAAGTGGGCCTCATCCTCCATGGCCTCCTGGTCGCACTGCTGGCACAGTCGGCTCTCCCTGGGGATGTAGCTCTGTCGGTGCCGCCCAGTTTCAATGGCCAGGTTGTGGGCGCTCAGTCTGTAGCGGCTCAGGATCTTCCGGTCTCTGGGGTTGGGAAGCTCCTCCAGATATGGGGCCAGTCTGTATTCCCTCTGCAGGCTCTGGTACACGGCCAGCTTCTGGGATGCCCTGACCTCCTCCCTCCATTCTTGGACGTAGTCTTCTTGTCTCCTGGTTATTGTGTTCCTGATCCCGGCTTTTGTGAGCTGGTATGGTGGGATTGTCTGGTTGGGCTGGGTTCCAGAGGGTATGTTTTGGGGCTCTGCTTTGCCTGGGGCCCCTTGGTGTAGCAAGGCTTTATGGTGATAGGACCCTTCACTACTACCATGTAGGTGACCCCAGAATGACAGTGCCCTCTTCTGGATAGTTAGGTGCAGGGGGAATCTGCCCAGCTCTGCTCTACAGGCACAGTTGGAGGTGCTCCGATGGACCTGGAGGAGATGCTTACAGAACTCCAAATGGAAGATTTCCGTTGGGCTGGAATCCCATTTTGACCAGTCGGGGTATGTGTGAGGACCCCAGACCTCGCTGCCATACAGGAGAATTGGTGCAATAATGGAGTCAAAGATTTTAAGCCAAACCCTGACAGGTGGCTTAAGGTGGTAGAATTGTCTTCTGATGGTGTAGAAGGTTTTGCAGGCTTTGTCTCTCAGCATCTCGATGGCAGATTTGAAGCTCCCCGTCTGTTCTATTATCAGGCCCAGGTAGGTGTAGCTGCTGGTGGCTGTAAGGGGCTGGTTGTGTAGCGTGAAGGTAGGGGACCCGGCTGACTTTGTTTTCCTTCTCTGGAACACCACAGTGTTGGTCTTTTTGAGGTTGATGGGTAGAGCCCATGTGGTGCTGAACTTCTCCAGGATGGCTAGCTGGTCTTGGAGACCTTTCTCAGATGATGATAGGAGGAGAAGGTCATCCGCATACAGAAGGAATTTCACCTCGGTGTCATGGAGGGTGAGACCTGGTGTTGGGGAGGACTCCAGGGCTACTGCTAGCTCATTGATATAAATGTTGAAGAGTGTTGGGCTGAGGCAGCAGCCCTGCCTGACTCCTCGGCTCTGCTGGAAATAAGCCGTTCTCTTCCCATTTACCTTCACGCAGCATTGGTTCCCAGTGTAGGAACTTTTGATAACATCATAGGTCTTTCCCCCTATTCCACTCTCCAGCAATTTTAGAAGCAATCCTGGGTGCCACACCGAATCGAAAGCCTTTTTGAAGTCCACAAAACAGGCGTATATTTTTCCTTTCTTTGTGTTGTGGACGTGGCTCTGGATGAGGCGGTGGAGGGTATAGACATGGTCCGTGGTGCGGTGGTTCGGCATGAACCCTGCTTGGCTTTTGCTGAGGACATTGTGCTGGGTGAGGAAGCTGAGGATTCTCTGGTTCAGGATGTTGTTGAAGAGTTTCCCCAGGTTGCTGCTGACACATACCCCCCGATAGTTGGCCGGGTCGTACCTGTCCCCGCTCTTGTGTATTGGGGTTATGACACCTTGGTTCCAGGCACGAGGGAAGTAGCCAGAGCTCAGCACAATGTTGTACAGTTTTGCTATGCCCGCCTGTATTGCTGGTGGGCTGTACTTGATCATTTCGGGGGGGATGCCGTCAGTACCGCTGGCTTTCTTACACCTTATAGTTGATAGTCTCTCAGAAATCTCCTGCGGTGTTATAGGTGAATCCAGAGGGTTTTGGAAGTCCTTCAGTATCTCCTCCATGGTCTTCAGTTTTGATATAATTTGTTCTTGGTCCGGGTTCCGTTCCTCTTTCGGGATGTCTCCATAGAGGTTTTTGAAATATTGGAGCCAGATGTTGCCGCTCTGAATGTGGAGGGTGTTTTTCTTCCCCTTTGTGCCCAGGTGGTTCCATAGTTCCCAGAAGGAGTTTTCTTGGAGGGCGTCTTGGAGCTGGGTGAGCTTGGTTAAGGTGTACTCCTGTTTTTTCCTTCTGAGAAGGGTTTTGTATTGCCTTTGTATTGTGTCATAGGCCTCCCGCAGTTTGGTGTTGTTGGGGTCCCTGTGCTTTTTATTTGAGGCCGATCTTAGGGTCTTCCGTACACCTTTGCACTCCTTATCAAACCAAGCGCTAGGATTTTTTTCTTTTGTCTTCTTGTGGCTACTCTTTTGCAGGTCAGCCATTTCTGCCATGGTGTAGAATATATTATTAAGATCCCTTACCGCTTGGTCCACTCCTTCTGGGTTACTCTGGTACACCTTGTTGTTAAAGTTGTTGAGCATCCCTTGGATTTGTGGTTCAGTGTGTATCTCTTTATACTTGAGAGACGACATCTTGGACCACTTGTAGGATGGATGTAATGGGAAAAGTCCGGCCTGATGGGGTTTTTGTCCCGGTGGTTTGTTTGTGGACTTAATATAAAGGACTATCTGGTTATGGTCCGACAGGTGTGATTGTGGATTGACTATGAAGGCCCCAATGTCTGAATGGCCCATATCTGTGATGGCGTAGTCCACTACACTGCTGCCCACATGGGAGTTTAAGGTAGTCCTTCCTAGGGAGTCTCCCTTGGTGCGACCATTGAGGATGTGAAGCCCCAAACTTCGGCAGAGATTCAACAATTTTTTGCCGCTCTTGTTCACTGTGCTGTCATAGCTGTTCCTCTCCATGTGTACTGAGCTATCACATTCAGTCTCTGCCCCATATATATAGATGTTTCCGTCTGCGGTCAGGTAGTCTCTTTCCCTACCTGTTCTGGCATTGAGATCTCCAGTTATGAGGACTTTTCCGCGGGTTTGATAGTGGGCGGCTTCCCTTTGCAGGATTTCGAAGGTTTCAGGGTTGTGGTAAGGGGACTCTGGCGGTGGTATGTAGGCAGCGCATAGGTAGATGTCAGATTGGGCGGTGAGGATGGAGCGGTCTATTCTAATCCAGATGTGGCTGTCTCCTCGCTTCACCGGTCTGATCTGCTGATGGAACTCCGCTTTGTACCACACTAGTATTCCTCCTGAACAGCGGCCTAGTTTGGTGGTTTTGTTTTTCAGGGCCGGGACAAAGATTTCCCTGTATCCAGTGGGCACCAGGGACTCACTCTCTGCTTTAGTCCAGGTTTCTAGGAGGATTTGGATGTCACTATTTTCCAGACTCTGGGTGAAGTCCGGATCGTTTACTTTACATCCAAAGGCTGAAGCGTTCAGACCTTGGATGTTCCAACTGCTGATAATAAAGGATGTCATAGGGGGTCTGTATACCTTGTAATGAGCTGGATGTGTAGGACGGTCTGGGGGTCTGACTGGTTCTGGCATGGTAGACAAGGCTTGTGTTGTCCAGTCACATGAGTATCCTACTAAGGGTTCTGAGCAGGGTCTTTATCTCGTCTAGGTCTCTGCTCTTTATTTCTCGGTGTGAGGCAGGTGGTTTTCTCCATGGTTTTTGCCTTTGGTGGTCTGATTTGGGGTATGGGGCCATGTTTCCAGTTTGTGGTGTAGCACATGATGCTTGAGGTGTTTGGGTTGTTGGTGGCGTTTCCCTGTTGTCTCTGGTTTGGCCTGTGTGGGGTCTAGGACGGCGGGTTCTGTTTAGTACAATGTCCTTTATTTCTTTGGCCAGGAGGCTGACCCCTTGCTTGTTGAGGTGTTTGCTGTCGTATAGGTGGCGGTGGTTGATGTTGGGGTGTTGTGCCAGGGTGATGTTTGGCACTGAGCTGATCTTAGCTGCTAGGTCGTTGTTAATGGTCTGGATGGTATCGCTGGCCACATCCTTTCTAGGCAGCAGGGTGGACACTATTATTTTACTGGTCGGGAACTTCTTTTGTGCAGTTTTTGCCAGCTGGGTCAGCTGTTCAGCAATTTGTTGCTGCTGGTCTTGGAGATTGTTTGTACCTGTATGTATGACTAGATTGGTTGGGTTGGTAAAGTGTGGTT